>NW_027466092.1:13880000-14137500 GCF_046127955.1 Nelusetta ayraudi | reverse complement strand
GCAGACGCTTCATGCAGTGCCCGTTTCCTGGGAACCTAATAAAGTGGCCGCTGAGTGCGCGCAGCTCCTCAATGCAGCAGTCAAATGGAAGAATCCTCGGCAGCAGCGCAGACCCCGGGGTCCGTGCCAGCGGGGAGATCTCACAGTCTGATTCTCACCGCCGCGTGCCAGACGGCCTTCTTTGTTTAACAAAATTGGTGGTGACTATTTATGTCAGTGGACGATTCCAAGTCCTCCTTCCTTTATATGTGGTTTTATAATCCGGATGGGCTGCGGTCAAGAGCAGGATGGAGTTTCCAGCGAGGAGAAGCGGCTGGAAGCGGCCAAGAGCAGCCAGATATCATCACCGTTTCATTAAGGAGGTCTCCCAGACTTTCTCAGCGGGCCGAGGGCAAGACGGAGGGACGTGAGCTCAGCAAAGCGGCTGGCGGGACCAGGGAACCTGAGGGCTGCTCAGGAGTCCAGGAGAAGGTTTGATTGGTTGCTTTGTTGGTTTGACTAAACAGCAATGTTTCAGTTTGCAAAATGTGGTGTGATATAATTGTTGTGAAGCTGCAAAACAGCACGTTTACTACAGAACATGCAAGGTGGAAATGTCACATGGGGAAAGTTGCATTATTTTAGATGTTTCTTTGTTTATTTTTTAATTTATTTTTTTTTTTTAGCGTCCAAACTAATATCAGGAAGGAAAAAAGGTAGCTGTGCCATTCTGAGGGTTTGTTATGGCTAGAAATGTTGTCTGGCATCAACACTTAATTTAGTAGATGCATAAAATAAATTTGGTAATAAAATAAACTTATTAGAATCAGGAATAATTCCCCATTTCAACAGCTCTTCATTTTTCCATCTTAGACTCCACTGGAGCAGCCACACACTCACTACCGTTTTCCCCTGTGGACCTCCAGAAAACAGTCTACATAGCCCTCTGTTTACAGCCTGCTGCTAACATGTCGAGTTTGAGGTCGGTGTCAGTGCCCTTTGTGACATCACAACGTCCAGACAGAAAATGAAGGCAAGGATGTACTTTTCTCATATCTGGGGAAATGCACTGAAGATTAATTACTGCTGGGAAAACACAAGGTGAATTTCAGATCACATTCAAGATCTTCAAGATCTTGATGCGCCATACTCTCCCCTCCCCAACTCCCCACATGTCTGCATCATCATGTAATCACAAGAAGGAGAAACTTTGCTTGCGAACTTTGTAAGCCGTCGCTGCGCTTCACCTCTGCCTGACACCGAAATCATCCCGGCGCAGCACGTGGGGATCCCTGCACGCCGCCAGGAACCAATTACCATCAGCCTCCAAGTGCGAGGAAGGACGAGGAAATTGAGCAGAGCTGGCTGGGGTGGGTGTGGGGGTGGGAGAGGGGAGGGGAAGGGGGGGGGGGCGATTTTTAGACAGCCCCCTCCTGCACCTACCGCCTTTTCATCCCCACACAATTCAATTAAGACCGAAAAAAAAAGGTGCTGCGTTACCGCTGGACGGCTCCGCCGCTGGGGCTTGCGTTTCGCCGCGTCAGAGCTTTTTCTTCCCTCCACAATCTCCCGGCCAATCGCTCGGCGCGGCGGCGGCGGAGGAGGAAGGAAAGTAGGGAGGTGTGAGTTTTCCAGCGGCACGAGCCTCCCGCTGACAACTGCCATTCTAGGCACGCCACACACACACACGCGCGCAAATGCACACCCTCCTTCAGCTAAAACCCAAACAACTGCTCAGCATTAAGGTGTGGATCTGTCATTAGTTAGCCCGGCCCGGCTGGGTGAGGGCGCTGTTATTGTTCCAGCGCCGGGCCTGTTTGCACAGGCCGTATCTTTGGAGGGAAACGTTACTCCGCTGCGGCTTTCTCCCCTCCCGAAAACGCATCGGGTTTCTTCCCCCCACCCCCCACCAAACCGCCGGCAGAGAGCACGGCCGTCGGCTAATGCACATATTTTTAAATAAGCGACAACTCGGGTTCCTCTGGAAATGTGTCCCTGGGCAAGAACCGAGAGCTCGAGTCCGAGTGTCGACTCGCGAACGTTTGGAATGGGGGGTGGAGGAAGGAGGTGTGTGTGTGTGTGTGTGTGTGTGTGTGTGTGTGTGTGGATGGGGGGGAGGGGGGGGGTTGCTTTTACCAATATTTAAGATTCCTTTTTTTTCTTTTTTTGCTGGGCTAATGTTATTTGAAAGGCAAGAGAAGCAGCAGAGGGCCTGGCAGCAGGAGTCGGCTCGGGTGATGGATGGGAGACAGACAGGAGTCTCCTCCGCGGGAGCCGCCTGCCTCTTTTCTAAGTGCTGTTTAAACAGCACGAGACGCCCGCTGACGCTCGGTCAACAGACGCCCCGCCATCGCGCCCTCTCAGAGCCGATCCGAGCCGGGCCGGGCCGGGCCGAGGCAGACGGGCATACAAGTCTGCGGTGGTTATTAATCAGTGGGAGAACGGCAGGTCACACCTCTGGGTGCAGAAGACGGAGAGAGAGGGAGGAGCAGTGCAAACACCTCCAAACTCTTCTTCCTCTTCCTCTTCCTCTTCCTCTTCCTCTTCTTCTTCTTCTTCTTCTTCTTCCAACAGGCAAAGTGATTAAAGTGGCGCCGCTTTAACGCGCACGACTTGCAGATCCGATCGGCCGCACCGAGCCGCCGCCCCCTGTGCAATTATTTCCAACAGGAAAAACCGCCCCGCCGCTTCCCAACGGAGTCGTCTTGTGTGTGTGTGTGTGTGTGTGTGTGTGTGTGTGTGTGTGTTTTTTAGGGATATTGTCAAAGTAAACAACCGTGCCGCGACGCCATTGATCTCAGCAGCAACTTCTGATCCGCGTGGTCGTGGCTTTTCTGAAAAGAAAAGTTTATATCCCCATTGTTTTGCGGCGCCGGTGAAGCCCCCGACTCGTCGTTTTAATGAGCAGCACCAGGCCTGCGTGAATTAACGGGAAGAAAGGCACAGTTGGCTTCCAGGCATTAAACCGCAAACATAACTGACAGCGGACACGATGCTACATATAGAGACGCGCTTCGCTGGGTTTTGACGCTCCGGCTCGCACAAACAACATTTAAAGAAGAAAAATCCTCCCACATTCGCCCTTTAATTAGAAGCAACTGCTTTTTTTCCATGTGATATGACCTCTCATCTGCAACCAAAACATATTTACAAGTACAAGTAGAAAAAAAAATCAGTTTGAGATTTTGGAAAACTTAGCACTGGAATCTTACGTCATCTTTTCTGAGTGTCTCAATGGATGTATAAGGATCTGAAAGTTTAAAGCATCCTAAAGAACGCTGAACGCCACCAACCATAAACTAAGTTATAGTTTGGCCACAGGTTTCCGGGAGAACAATAAAGTTTTTTCTGTCTTTCTTTAATGTAACGTGTGTATTATCCTCTTAAAAATATATATTGTGCTAAAGGCCGAGTTCATAGCATTTAAGGCAATCTATTGATGTAGAATTAGGTTATACATGCATTGGTTTTTAGTGTAAGTAATTAATTCTTTGTATTGTTTGGCCAGCAGGGCCATAAGTAGTTGCAAAAAGAATGAAAATGTGGCTGTCACTGCAGAATATCAAAGCCTTTACAAAGTGGTTTGCGTTTTGTGTTGGTTAAAACTTAATAAAAATAAAAGAATTAATTAAAAGAAAATCATGGAAGGTGCGTTGAGGTTCGCGCTGCACCCAACCTCCAATCATTGCTCACCTCCGGTACCATCCACACGTCTAACTATGAGATCATCCAGTTTTTAAACAAACCAAAAACTGTCTCTCAGCTTCAGAACAGATGTTCGCAAGTCAATGGGTGACGTAAGGATGACTCCATCTTTACATACAGTGGTCTACAGAAGCCAACATGAACACGTCAAGGACGACGTTACATTATTTCTAAGATGCTATTTGACCATTAGATGGTGCTAAATTGGTACTATTATTTTTATATTTGTTTATTTCAGTCAAAGATCAGCACAAAATATGAACACTGACAGCTAAAAACCAACAAACTATCTTACACCTTTAAATCTAGCACCTTTCAGGGAATTGTCCTTTCTGCGGCAGGGGAGTCTGATCCTAATGATCCTAAACCTCGGCCATGTGAAGCGAAGCCGCTGGGCCTTTCAGGAGGAGGAGCAGGGCAGGGTTTAACAGTTGACTCACACTGTTTGCTCAGGTTTTTTGACGCTGTAGCTCCAACTGAAGATGAGAAGTTTCCCAAGAACTCGTCCCTGCCTCCAGTCCTCCTCTGCCACCGCAGAACGGACAGAACATCATCCTGTCATCCTGCAGAATCTTAGAGAACCACTGACAAATCTTTCGCTGAGACCGCGTCATCGCGCTGACGGTGCTGGTTTCATCCACAGTTTAATCTCTTTTCTGGTCCCCGCATCCAGCTTCTCTTCTTTTTCACAGCTCCATTAGCCGTGTTGACTCTGTCAACAGCCAAAAAACGTGTTTTCCTCCCCTGTCCTCTGTGAGTCGATGCCTTCACGCCTGCGTAGCTCCACAAGCAAACACGCTCGCGTTTTTTAAGGCGGGGGCCCTCCGTCTATCGGCGTGCGGCGGCGGCCCGCGAGCTATTAGCGCCGCGGCAAACTGCCGCTCTCTATTTGTGTTCAAAGTGAGCATCTTAAATAAGCACGGCCCGCGCAAATAAACTGCAAAGGAGTCGCCTGTGTTAGCTGCCCCTGTTCGAGGACCGCAGCGGCCTTAATTGGTCGGGGGCTAGGAGGGGTTAGCAAGTGATTCAGAGCCCGAACAGCCCGACTGGACGCCGGCGACCGGCAGCGCAGAATGAGAAAAGGGAGAAATATCTGTGGAGGGTGACCGAGCGGCTCGGCTGGACATCTGTGAGCTATTAAAAGCAACCTCAGGTAGCACATGTTGTCCACATTAGCCCGGAGTTAAGATTTACATTTCCACATCTCCACAAAGCATAATAAACAATCACTGGAGGGAGGGAGAGGGTGGGGGGGGGGGTCGCACTGTGCTGTTGGGTTACCGTCGGCAACCACAGAACACTGCACACTGGCTCTGATTGGAGGGGTCGCCGCTCGCCCCGTGTTTTGGATAAAGGGAGGTGCGGGGGCGGGGAGGGGGGGTTGTGTGGCAAGTGTGTGTGTGTGTGTGTGTGTGTGTGTGTGTGTGTGTGTGTGTGTGTGTGTGTGTGCGTGCACGTGAAGCTCTCTATAAACTTGCACTGACCCCACCAATCACAATTGGGTCAATAATATATTATAATATATATTATATATTATAAATATATATAATATAATATAATGATATGATAATTATATAATATACAATGCAGCAGCATCATATTGGCAACAGATAATGATTCTGCATGTTGGGATCATTTACTAGATTATAATATAGTTATAATCCCCCCATCAAAACAAAATTAACAACAAACAACACGTTTAGCCCTCTGTTTACAGCCTGCTATTAACTTAGTTTCACTTTGTACCCTCCACGTTAGACAGGGGGTCAAAATGAAGCCCCTGAATAGAGGATGGGAGGGGTGGTGTCACTTGAGGTTGTGAGTATCAGCGCCCTTTGTGACATCAGAAAAAACGTATTTTCTATTTTTTTAGCGCCAACTTGTGAAGAAGAAGAAAGCATGAAAGGATGGATTTTCTCATTTCTGAGCACTTGACTGACAGGGACCATTGTTAGCAAACGTTATATTACTGAAGGGAACTCATGGCACTGTGTTTTGAGTTTGCGTTGAGTGTGGACCAGGCATGGCGGCCTGTTAAGCTTTTAATCTGGCCTGCCGGACTTAAAGAAATGATGTTTATAGTAAGTAAGTAGCTGTGTTTCATCAATTTTCTCAGCGTATTAAGAGTTATTTCAATAAAGAGCGAAATATTATGGGGCTTCAAGACAAACATTTTGTAGTAACATTTTTCTTCATTTTCAATTGAAATTAAATCACATTTTCTACATATCCAATGAAAAAAAAAAAATTCTCTCCTAACGTGGGTCACCAAAACATTCCATCCATCTGCTGCTGCTCCGGCCCCTCTGTCAAATTTTAGAACCCACTGCGGCCCACGAGACAAAAAGTTGCCCACCCCTGGTGTAAACCAACTACACAGGCTATAGAAATGTCTTGATGTTGGTAATTATCCGTGTTAACCTAAGATGCGGATGAAGTCCAGTCACAGTTTGGAGCGAAGCAGCGAAGCCGAAGTCGGAGCGGTTAAACAGGATTGACAGCATTTTAGTCGTGTTGCTGGACGCGAGTTGAGGGACGAGAAATCTGGTGTCTGAGGGCAACTGTTGATGCTAGAGCTCCAACCCCTCCTCCTCCTCCTCCTCCCTACTACCCCTCCCCCTGACCCTCCCTCCGCTCCTCCCCCTCCACCTCCTCCCTACCTCACCTCCTCCTCCTAATGTGAGGGAGGGGGGCGTGTCAGTCACTGGGTTTCTGGACTACTTTCTAGACTACTGTCTCCCCCTTTTGACCACATGTGTGAATAGAGAGTCGGTGCTGGGGAAGAGCTGATGAGACAGTTTAGCTTGAAGTTTCACGAGACGTGTATCTTCTAATATGTTGGCTGCCTGCTTATCATATTAATGTTTAGTTTCTGCGAAAAATGTGATCACTTTTAATCAAGCAATGACAAAAAAAAAAAAAATGAATAGTCTGTGTTGTATGGTGGAGTGTAGAATATTTAAATAAACGAAATAAATATTTATACTTTTGTTCATAATTTTACCTCGTAAAACTAACCACACAACTGCGTGTGTGTCTCTGTATGTGTGTGTGTGTGTGTGTGTGTGTGTGTGTGTGTGTGTGTGTGTGTGTGTGTGTGTGTGTTGCAGAGAGGAGGCGGCGGGAGAAAGGGGGGAGAAAACAGGATCAAATTCCTCCAGTTGGCGTCACGTGCTGTTACCCAATCAGACGCCGACGCTGGCGTGCAGCGTGCTCACGCCGTTATAAAGCTGCGCGAGGCGCAGCTGCAGTTCAAAGCACTCGCGCGTTCTGGGGATTCTACTTGGAGACCGGAGAGAGAAAGAGAGTGAGAGAGAGTGAGAGAGGAGCACTACTTCACACTTTCGCCCTGCAGAGCTGAGAACAAACTCTTTCCCGGCTGGCTTTTTATTTTATTTTATTTTTAATCAGTATTGATTTTTTTTTTTTTAGTGTCATCACTCATTTTATTTTTCACGCGTAGACTCGCTTGAAGAAAATACCTGCATACCTAATCCATCTGGAGGGTGTGCGCGTCTCGTGCGCCCAGACACTCTGCTCCACGCGCCGCGGCAGAGGAGAACCAGCTTTGACGGCTTAGCCGACCGAACTTAACATCGGGCGGACTGAAGTCGAATCAGGGCTGCTGAAGAAGAAGAAGAAGAAGAAGAAGAAAACTAAATCAGAAAGTCACTTCCCCCCGTTTCGCGCGTAACTTGGTACCGACTCCGTTTCTCGTATGAATCTCCTCGACCCCTACCTGAAGATGACGGACGAACAAGACAAGTGTCTCTCTGACGCCCCGAGCCCGAGCATGTCCGAGGACTCCGCGGGCTCCCCCTGCCCGTCCGGCTCGGGCTCCGACACCGAGAACACCCGGCCGTCCGAGAACGGGCTCCTGCGGGCGGACGGAGAGCTGAAGAAGGACGAGGACGAGAAGTTCCCCGCGTGCATCCGCGACGCCGTCTCCCAGGTGCTGAAGGGCTACGACTGGACGCTGGTGCCGATGCCCGTGCGCGTCAACGGCTCCTCCAAGAACAAGCCGCACGTCAAGAGGCCGATGAACGCCTTCATGGTGTGGGCGCAGGCGGCGCGCAGGAAGCTGGCGGACCAGTACCCGCACCTGCACAACGCGGAGCTCAGCAAGACTCTGGGGAAGCTGTGGAGGTGAGTTCGGGCTTGTCGTCTGCATTGTGGTAGTTTGCTTTATGACGCTTCTCTCGTACGTGCATGGCAAAAAGAAACAAATAAAAAAAAAAATAAATAAAAAAACTTGAGTGATGAAAAACAGAAATAAAACTCTCATCGAATCCTCCCAGACTTCTCAACGAGGGCGAGAAGCGGCCGTTCGTGGAGGAGGCGGAGCGGCTGCGGGTGCAGCACAAGAAGGATCACCCGGACTACAAGTACCAGCCGCGGCGGAGGAAGTCGGTGAAGAACAGCCAGAGCGAGTCCGAGGACGGCAGCGAGACCACGCACATCTCCCCGAACGCCATCTTCAAGGCCCTGCAGCAGGCCGACTCCCCGGCCTCCAGCATGGGAGAGGTGCACTCTCCAGGTGAGCACGCAGGTGAGCAGAAGATTGCTGAGCAGAGCCGAAAGAATATATTTATTTTTGAAATTTTATTTTTAAAAAGGAATCAATCAGATAAATTGAGGGGGGGGGGGGGAGGAAAAGCGAAAATACAGCAAAGAATTCAAAAGTAATGTGATTTTCTTTGCTTCCCTCTCGGTCCCCAGGCTCCCAGGGTCCCCCGACGCCGCCCACCACCCCGAAGACAGACGTGAGCTCGGTCAAGGTGGACCTGAAGCGCGAGGGCGGCCTGCGCGCGCTGGCCGACGGCCCCGGCGGGCGTCAGCTCAATATCGACTTCCGCGACGTGGACATCGGCGAGCTGAGCAGCGACGTCATCTCCCACATCGAGACCTTCGACGTCAACGAGTTCGACCAGTACCTGCCGCCCAACGGCCACCCGGGCTCGGCCAACGCCGCCCCCGTCGGCTACGGCGGCGCCTACGGCATCGGCGGCGGGCCGGTCAGCCCGCAGGCGGCGTGGATGGCCGGCAAGAGCCAGCAGGGACAGCAGCCGCACACCCTCACCACCCTGGGGGGCTCGGAGGGGGCCCAGCACCGGACCCAGATCAAGACGGAGCAGCTGAGCCCCAGTCACTACAGCGAGCAGCAGCAGCAGCAGCAGCAGCAGCAGCAGCCGCAGCAGCAACAACAGCAGCAGCAGCAGCAGGGCTCCCCGCAGCACGTGCCCTTCAGCCCCTTCAACCTGCAGCACTACAGCGCCTCCTCCGCCTACCCGACCCTCTCCAGGGCGCAGCAGCAGCAGCAGCAGCAGTACGACTATGCCGAGCACCAGGCGGGCGGCAGCACCGCCGCCGCCGCCTCCGCCAGCACCACCCCCTCCTATTACAGCAGCCACGCGGGGGCGGGGCAGAGCTCGGGGCTATACTCGACTTTCAGCTACATGGGCGGCGCCAGCCAGAGGCCCATGTACACGCCCATCACCGACAACTCGGGGGTGCCGTCCATCCCCCAGAGCAGCCCGCAGCACTGGGGGGAGCAGGCCCCCGTTTATACCCAGCTCACCAGGCCCTGAGGATACACACACACACACACACACACACACACACCCAACCAACACATACACACACACACACACACACACAAAACCAGCGCCACCGTGACATGTACAGCCACACACACACACACACACTGCTCCCTTCCTCCGGAGCTGCTCCCTGAATCGGACACTTGAATTCGAGGAAGATCAGAAGCTGGACTGGTGATTGGCTCACGTCGTGCCTTTTTTCTTATTTCCCTTTGTTTTCTGTTTGTTTGTTTGTCTGTTTTTAAAAGTCGTACCTTGATAGAAACTATAAATATATTTTTAGAGAGACGAAAAGACTTTGGGAAAAAAAAAATCCTCTGTGAGGACTTACTGATTGTTGACTTTGCCGTAGGTACCGCGTATGTTTCCTTTATGCGTTTGTTTATTTTGTCTTGTTTTTGTTTTTTGTGCCCCTCCACATGCTGGCAGTTAACCTGTAAGGATGAGAGGGCGGCAGGGAGGGGATTCTTGGCAATTATATTGTACCTGTAGCTATAGAGGTAAAACTTTATATATCAAAACAGGTCTAGCAGCTGAGCAGCCGAGGTGATGCAGTTTTATTATTTTATTTTATTTTAATGTTTGGAGGGGTTACACACCAGAAAGCAGTTTCATCTACTTTTGGTGTTCAGCACAGCGTTCCCGTCCTTTTCCTCCTGTTGCAGCCCTGTCCACACTTTGTGCCTTAGTATTTTACAATTTGTGTGGGTATGGATGTGCGTGTGTGCGTGTGTGTGCGTGTGCGTGTGCGTGTGCGTGTGCGTGTGCGTGTGTGTGTGTGTGTGCGTGTGTGTGCGTGCGCAGTGGCCACAGCTGAGATTACGTTTAGCGTCCAACTGGGTGTGTTTGACAGCTACAGGAAGTCACCTTTGACCCCTTGGACGACCCCCACCACCACCTCCCTCTGTCCACACTCCCCCCGTCTGTGCTGACTCCCACACCCCACCCCCCAACCCCTGACCTTCAGATCAATTCCAGTTTAAAAACTTTATTTATTTATTAGCTTTAATTTTATTGCAAAGTAATTATGTTGTGTCATTCTTAACTAATGAAATGTCCCTTTGCGACGTAGACAGCATAGCTACCCTTCCTTTTTTTTATTATTATTTTTTTTTATAAAAATAAATCTCAACCCAAAAGGGTACTTAAACAAAAATGGTACACGCTGTAATCGTCTTTTTTATTATTTATCTTATGTAAATGTCTATTTGAAATATGTATTTGCTTTTTCGAGCTGGACTTTCCAACAAAATGTGTATGTATTTTTTTTGGTTGTTGTTTTTTTTTGCAAGTTTTTAGGACTGGACATTGTCATTTCTTTTATAAACTTCTTCTTTAAAAAAACAAACACTTTTTTGGTCATATGATGGTCAGAGGAACCATCTTCTCTCACTGCTCCCCAGGTGTCATCGCTCTCTCCTCAGTATCAAAGAACTTTTTTCCTTTCTATTTTGATCTCGCCATGTATTTGTACTGTCTTTAAAGAATCTTTTGTATATGTATTTGCAATAAAAACAAAAATGCTAAGTAAAAAAAAAAAAAAAAATTTGCAATGTTTTTATTATATCACTGGAGTCAGTTAAAGGGTTAAGAGACGAGCGCCAAGAAAACAGGACTTGTGTTTGTTTTCAGAAGTCTTGTTTTCTTCCCCCTGCTTCCAATTTCTGGCCCCTCCTCTCCCCCCTGTCAGCTGGTAGCTGTAGGGGGTGAGGCACTGTGGGAGGCGGTTGGTTGTTTGGGTGGGGGCTGCAGAAAACAGTGACGATTCTGGAGCAGAAGAAACTTCAGGAGGCAAAAGAGGAGGTGCTGCTTTTGCTCCGATAAAACCCTGTTGGGACGGGAAAAGATTTGCACAAGCTCAACTTGTGTTTTGGGTGTTTTGTGATTTACACTCTGTGCGTACGAGGGCAGAACTTCAGCCAGTGATAAGTTATTAAATTAGCGTCAACTTGGCTCAACATTGAACTTGGCAGAGGAGGCAGTGGTCAAGCTGGAAAGCCTGGCTAATACACCCTTTTTGTCCCTTTTTCAACAGAAGGGCAAAATTTCAATTTAAATCTAGTCTAAACAAGTTTTGTTTTAACATAACTGAGAAAAAAAAATTTAATAAAAAATGAAGGCTCAAAGAGTCCCAGAAACAACCAAAGTTCCCCTTGAAGACTAAAAAATCAGTTCAGTCAAGGTCTAACCGAGGCATGAAGACGGCCTCTGAAGTTCTTCTGGACAGCACCTCTGCGTACGGGGGAGCAACTTCAACCAGTGGTTCACGAATTAGCTTCAGCTTGGCCTCAACTCCTGGCAGTGTGTGCACAGTGGTCATGCAGGAAAGCTGTGATAAGCTCACAGCCAGCGAACAAAGTAAATCATCACATGAACCTTGTTTATCTTCTGAAAGTGTCAACCTATATAACACCTAACAAAGATCTACTCAAATGTGATTAGTTAAGCAACCTTAGGACTCACAAACTAGACATTGTTCAATCCAGATGCGAGTGATCAACAAGTCTTAAAGGCCCTCTGTGCAATTATGTAATATATAATATTTGTCTGGGATATATTGGCACGAAACTGAGTTTAACACCCTGGGCCTTTAACTAATAATTCAGCCATCAACTGACAAGACATAACCAATTTTGAATGTCTAAATTAATCATGTCATGTTATGTCATGTTATAAAATGGGCATAAGCCACTGCTTAAAATCTAATCAAGGAATCTAATCAAGTGCATCATCACAAACATTGCCCGTATTCATCTTTTCATTGCATTTCTCCTATAAACTCTGATGCTTCTCCAAAGCCTGCAGACCTTGCTCAACATCTGGGGAGTTGACAAAGAAAAAGTTTGAATATTGCAAAATTGAGTTTTTGGTGTCCCTTCAAGAGGAGCATCTGTTGCAACCATCAGAACCAATAAACACATAACGTTCCACATCATTTCACTTTTTTTCTCGTGAGTAAGACGAAAATTAAGACGCCGGGTATCCCCCAGAGGCCTCAGCGTTGGCATCTGACAAAGGTCGAAGGGAAACACTGATGTCACGGCGTCAAAGGACCAAACACCACTTTCCTGTGATGTAGATTACGTGTTAGGCAACGCAATGTTTTCATATTCATCGGAGGCTGTTTTCGAGCACGAGACAGGGCTGTGGCCAAGACTCACTCCGCAACTGTGCGACTGCTGATAGGCCGCAGCTTTCCAGCTGCATCCCCGAGAGGAGACCTTTGGATTGAACCGCAGTTTCAGGTTATCACAGCGATAAAAGAAAACCTATGGTAACTGGTCACCTGAGAGCTGTAGATTCTTCCCTTGAATCCACAGTTTGAGTTCTCATATGCTAAAACGGAATCAATCAAAGGCTTTTGTCACGTACGAAGAAAACCCCTTCAGTGTTCCCAGCAGCGGAAACAAGATGCAGCACCTTCGTTGCAAGAACAAAAAGTGAGGTATCAGCACCTCGCCATGGAAACATTGGGAGCCAAGGTGAAAGGTGACAGTGGACATGTGGTATGATTGCACTCTTCCATTTTTCAATGGTTTCAATGGCAGAAGCTTTTTTTTTGTGGAAAAAAGTGCTAAATTACATATTGATTTTAATTTTAATTACACACACATGCATAAACGTGCATCAATCAGCATCAAACAGATTTTTTAAAGCTACAATGGGTCCAACTCAAGCATCAAAACCGCACGGATGTAGTTGTAAAACCTTTAAACTACAAGAACAAACAAGTGAGCTTCAACTTGATGCCTTTAATCTGTCCTGAATAAAATTGTGACACGTCTTCTCTTTTGAGAAGATATTCAAGTGAAAAGATGATGGTGTTCTGGAGGTGACACCTGGAAACTTTGTCAGAGAACCTGATGGGTTTCCACACCAATTCTCTTCTCCATCAGAACAGCAATTATAACCTATAGAAATGTTTAAACAAAATGGAAGAAAACAAAAGAAAGCATTTTGAGAAATGAAATAATGGCCACAACAGACATTGCATCTTCGAAAGGATGCAGAGTAGCACCAATGGCCCCGGTGGGCAAGGCCACCTTGTTGGGTGTGTTGTGAGTAGGAAGGCAAAAATGTGGGCATACACTGGTATTCCTGGCAAAGGCATAATGAGGATGTTTAATTTGTCCTTATGAGGTGCAACAACGTGCAAGCTATCTTGACAGCGCAAACAATAAAGGAAAAAAGGGAGGAGCGAGTGTCAGAGTGTGGAGAGTGGGACCACTGTGAGCAAATAGCACATCATCACATCTGAAAAAGACATCAGCCCCTGCATCAATCACACGACTGTGAAAACCTTAGAAACACGTATAGGACAGAGAGGACATTTTTCTGATGGACTGTCTTCCACTGCAGACAGCAAAGCAGACACGTTGAGTCGGGATAACGAGCCCCCGGCCAGGTCATCAAAGTGCAGTCACAGCAGGAGATGACGCTTTACCTAACTGGGCTGTGCTCCGTGAACCAGCAGGATGTGAGCCGTAGAATGAGATCAGAAAGGATCTGCACACCAACACAGCTGTTTATGGACAGTTGGGTGGAGCCATACTGGGATGTGTGAGGTCATAGAGCTCCATGAACAAATGGGAATGACAAAAAAGGTGTAATCACTCCCTTGATAAGAGGTTTGGTGATATGTAACAAGAACAAAGGCCAGAGACGATGGCCATTATCGTTTCTTGGTTTGAGGCGGAAGAAATATTCACCAACACACGTAAGACAAAAGCAAGTCCTCTCCCAGATATTAACGGACAGGAAATAGCAAACATAAGAAGGAGGTTGTTTTTTTCTTTTTTTCAAAATGGTTTAATGTTCAAAGAAATATCAAGCAGGCAAATATTTCAATTTGCCAGTTTGACAAAGGTCACTGATACCTCACCCAGATTGGGGACAACACCTTCAGCCAGATGTGGATTCTGCTCTCTGAAAAACACCTCTTTTTTTATTCCCTTTTAAACACAATGGAGGATCCAATGGACTACAAGTTTTAGCAGAAGCTGAAACTGATTGTTTTGGAGGCACGCAGAGGGCTAAACATGCTGCGTACTGGAGTACTACAGACTTTACGGGTAACTAATGATACAAAGTTTTTCTACTGGATGAAAAATACAGATCAGAAAATCTGTATATCATTAAACTCTGTAAATGAACATTGTTTCCTCTATTGCAGCCATTTGTAAGACATTGATGACTGGTGACAATGGGGGTCACCTGGAACTGTACCAGAACTAATCGTGATGGCATGCTGTGGTGACGTCTGAGGGGAGCGGGCAACGGCTCCAACAATGAGCCTCCGTGCTGATTACCATCCGATACCCTCGCAGAACGGACCGGATACTGACGGCTCGATACGGGTGACAATTTCTGGGCGGCTACATTGTTGAACCAGCGTGTGGGTTCAGAAGAAGGGACATGACAGGACGCCGGTTAGATTTTGGGTTCAGAGGGAGTGGGGGCGGCAGGGTTGGAACCAAATGTTTATCTCATCAATCTCTGAGGTCACCAGAGATACAGTGAAACTGCGCAAGGCAAAAAGAGGCAAGACAGGCACGCCGGGAACATAAAAAATTGCGAAGTAATTTTATTTCCACAAAACTCTCCACTGATTTATTTGAATTCCCATTGCATTATCAATGCATTTTCACAGGGCTAGCTAACTAGCTGCAAGCTAGCGTCATTTTTTTGTTTGACTTGGCGCTTAATTCACAAATGTTTTATAAAGTTAAACCTTATTCTGTCTAGCAAACCCAACTAGTATCTTCCGCTGTACTCTCAAAACAGTGAGCAGTGAAATAGTAGCTATGTAGCTACGTTAGCAAATGCAAAATATCGTCAAACATCTCAGCAGTGTTGCTTTGCTTGAAACTGCAGAACAGGAGGCGTACATGAACTATTCATATAAAAAAAAAAAATCAACAATTAATATTCATAAACAATCTGCTCCCTACAGTACCCATAGGTGGTCTTTTCAAATGCAAAACACCTTTTAGAGGTGAATGGTGGGTTAGCTGCGTAAAAGAGAGAAAAAAAATCTGGAAAGACAGAGAGAAAAACAAAGAACAGCTCTGGAAAATGAGGTGATCATCGAAGCATGTAAGAGATAAACGAAGGAAATAAATGTACGTGGAAAAGATTGTTGACAAGCATGACGGAAACTTTGATTAGGTTCTAATTGCTGGTGCTTTGAGTCCTAATTGTGTGTGTATATTTGCGTGTGTGTGCGTGTTTGTGTGTGTGTATCAGCGAGACAAGGAATAAAAAAAAATATATATGTATATATATATATATATATATATATATATATATATATACATATATATATATATATATATATATATATATATATATATATATAAATAAAATAAGTGGCATGGACTGTTGCTGTGTGTGTTTTGGCATTTTTTAATTCCTGCTCACCGCAACATGCCCTAATGAAACAATGACTTTAATTGCATTTCTGTTGCCGTCCAACAACATGGGAAAATGAAAAACACAACATGAGCCTGAGTCTAAAAAAAAAAAATCAACTCATTATTAAAAACAAAGAGGGAGCTGCATTGTTTTTACTTAATTGGCTGAAGGGCAATAATAAGGAAAGCAGGAGCTTGACTTTATGGTGCTCCAGGGCGGCGTTTTACTGCAAAATTCTGACATGCAAATCAAACATTGCGCTGTACGCCAGCACTGAACTCCATGCCATAGGAATGAACTCACTTCTATAGAAGTCAATGCACCGCCCATGTCTTGAGAGCCTCATCCTTGGCTACAGTCTGTGGCTTTGTGCGTGCATGCATGCGTGCGTGTGTGCGTGTGTGTGTGTGTGTGTGTGTGTGTGTGTGTGTGCGTGTGCGCACGCGCGCACGCACGCACGCACATGTGTGTATGGTGACTATAGCCCCTCTACAAAAACATCCTCGACCCCTCGAAAAGCCCCTTCTCACTGCTGAAACGGAAGCTGTACATCAATGTGTAAAAGCCAGCACCGGGCATTTTACTAGACTTTGACACAGCTGGTGGTCGAAACGCCGGGTCCCTGCCAGGTCTCTCCTGGTAACAAGCAGCTGCATCAGAACCACTGTGTGTTAAAAAGGTTGCAACCCCACGGCGCATTTGGGCTAGTTAACATGGGTGGGAGCTTTAAAATTAAGAGCTGGATGGGAAGAAACAATAAATGCACTCGCTGGCTACTTTGTCTGGTAAACCTGTTCATCTACGCCTGCCAGAAAATCAGTGCTGGGGTTCACAGGGAGCATCAGAATGAGGAGGGAAGGAGATTGAGGTGACTTTTGAACGTGGTGGTCGTTGGTGGTGTGAATGTTTCATAGACGGCTATCTACTGTGGTTTTCACACACACATTTAGAGTCTGAAAAAGATCAAATATCAAGTGAGCAGCAGGAGCCTCCCTGTCAAAATGCTTCTGCTGAAGATTCTGCTCTATGCGTGCAACCCGTCGAACTGGGTATCAGTCCGGTCGGCTAGGAACAGAAGACTCAAGCTACCAACTCACCCTAACTCACCAAAATTGGACAACAGAAGATTTGGAAATGAACTGAAGAAAAGACGTCTGGATGGCAGGGCCAGAACTTGTTGCCTTCGTCCTGGCTTGCGCCAACATTTCAGGCAGCTGGTGCCAGTGCTGTGGTTTCTCTGAGATTTTACTGACACAGTTTGGGCCCCTTTGGTACCATTATGGCCCTTGTCTTCCAGTGCGTACCTACTTCCAGCAGGTCACAAACTCTTAAACCGGTTTCCTGAGCACGACAGTGACCTCACTCTCCTCCAGTGACCTTCACAGTCACGTGATCTCAGTCCAAATGAGGTCCAAGCCAGTTTTAACGAGGTGTAACTGAAAGAGAATGTGCTATTTTTACATTTTGGGGAGCTTTACACGACTTTCGTGTGACGTGGTATTTATCTGATCTGTAAGAGGCACAAACAGCCGACTGCTAGCTTCCCTTCTTGCCTGGACAACATAACAGGCAGCAGGAATCAAAAGGGCCCAACATTTTACTAAACCTTTCCTTGACTTCAGCCAATAGCCTTTTTTTTTAATTACAAACGAGCAACTCTCACATCGCAACTTTATGGGGGTCTTGAATTTTCCATCGGGGGTCTTATATCTTTCTCGTGTGTTGTGGATCGGGGGGGGGAGGAGAGAGGAGGGCTTCCTATTATGTAGGGCTTTATGAGCTTCTTGGGGCCTTGACAACTAGCCAGTGCGGTTAAATCCCTTTGAGTTATTTCGCTGCTGTAGAACGTTTCACTGTTTGAGAAATTAAGGCGGACAGCACGACTCCAAGGACTGAAGCTCCTGAGCACAGAGAGAGAAGGATACCGGTTAATTCCTGCAAATATGCCGTCTTATTGAACACAAGCCCAGGAACTGCTCACCAGTTGATTCTGCTGCAGCATGATAAAGAATCTTGAGACAAGTGAAAACACGGTGAGGTAAATAAGAAAAGAAACTCTTTACACAGCGTCAAAATTAGTCCACCTAATCTTTATGAAAGCGGTGGGTTAAATGAGCGAGAGAAAGAGGCTGGTGGTAGCCAGAAACCAACCCAAAGATATTTTAACCAACCACCTAGTTTCCCTAATCAGTGCAGTTTTATGGCATCTTTAACTGTTTTAGTTTTCCAGCTTTCTGACCTGATCTCGTTTCTCCAATCATCCGTCATCTCTACTTGACTGTGTGGAGTTCACACTAGCTGCCCAGGAAAAGAAACACAACAAAACAAAACACAACTGCGACAAAGCTAGCAAATATTCCTCAGGATGGGGCGAGCGACAGTTAAAGCCGAGGTGATTTTGATTTAATGTGTAGGATGTGGAGGCAGAAATGGTTTGTTTTCCTGAATATATAAAATCTTCAACATCACGCAACACATTTTTTTTTCTTCTCAACTAACCAAAAAAATGAAATTAAAATGGATACTTCTATTTATTCACATGAATATGCTACACACCTCTTGTATGACACACTCATTTCAGGACAGGTTGGATAGTTACTAACTGATGGAAACTGATTGCAGTAAAACTGATGTTATTTTTTTCAGCCACTGATTCTTCACTAACTGCTACGTTTGAAAAGCACATTTTCAATTTGTTTGTAAAAAACAGTGGAAACAATCGTTTGATTGCGTAAACAAACTAGCTAATTAGCTGACAAGCTACTTATATACGGTACATCCAAGCTGTTTGCTTTGCGCAATTCGCCAAATGTTTGTGATGTGGAAGGAGCAAAGCAAAGGTGACCCAAAGGACCTGGAGGAAAATGAAGGATCATGACCCGCGGTTGCTGCTGCCGTCTAAACAAGCTTCAGTCTCAGGCTGCCTTGTTCATCTCCGAGCTTCGCCTCAATCCATCTGTCTCTCGTAACCGCCTCCCTACACCCTCCTCCGGTGGGTTTTCTTCCCCCACTCGCGATTTTCCTCTTGAAAAGGAGCTCATCACACAAAATCACCTCACTCTCTCAGACACCCAAAAGTGCAACACTTTGCCTTTTGCCAGAGAACACACACACACACACACACACACACACACACACACACACACACACACACACACACACACACACACACACACACACACACACACACACACACACACACACACGTATAGGCTTGCAGCAAAGGCACATACATACAGGGCCGCCACATGAAAGGCGCTCCGTGCTGTAATGGATAGGCAACGGCTCTGATTGGTGACACCCTGAATCCATCACTGGGGCTTATCAGGACAACGAACTGGGAGGTTCAACACAACGGGGCCAGATGTGGGAGTGGCGGGGTGGTGGTGGGATTGGTGGGTGGTGGTGGGGAGGGGATGGGGGGACCTCCTCAATCTATAGGACGATGCTGGTGGCGTGGAATGGAGACGGAGAAGACAGGGCGGAGAACACCAGCTGTTCCGCACCAGTAAGTACAAACACACTTCCAGCGGATCAACTAATTACAGTTTAACAGCTGATTGAATGCGATTCCGTCTTCCTTTGTTGCCGTCTGGCCACGCTGGGAGTAAAAGCTCGAACAGTTCACGGAGGGATGAAGGGGCTGATTGCTCGTATAGGCAGGAAGTGGTCGGGAACAAATCTACTGTGCAGTACAGTAAACATGAGCCGCATAATCAGACGGATGTCTCAATGTCCCATTTACTTTTGTTAGTGAGTGGCTCTAATGCAGACTGCACAAACTGTTCCCTTGAAGTTAAAGACAAAAAAAACACTCTTTATCAGATGGAAATTGTAAACTCAACTTTCAGCCTAGATGATTTCCTTCTCATTTAAAAACACCCAACAAAACCATTTGATGCAGCACAATGAAGCAAGACTAAATAAGTAGAAGGCAAAGCAGTGCAACTCGTGCAACAACTTCACTAGCTGTAGCTTCCATACTGTCTGGTGCTGGTGCATTTCCGTGGCGAGACCAATGATATTTCCACCATAATGTAAAAACGTTGCAGCTGTGAGACCGAAACATCAAATGAAGTGACAGACCAGCAAAATGAAAGAAAGATGAAAGTCAAAAGCCGAGGGAAAATGGCCAGAAACTACATCACTTACAATGCAAGTCAATGTAGATAACCACTGCGCACACACACACACACACACACACACACAGTGGAGTTGAAAAATACTCACAAGTAATCAAAAAACTCATAAGGAGATTTAATCAAAGTAATGAACAAAGTGGAAGCAACAACTTGTGTTTGATGTTCAGTCGAAAATTCAATCTTTGAGGGAGTGACGTGGGCTCTAATGACTTGAAAGATTTACGTCATAATAACTTAGAACTATATATATGCCTACATATATTGTTTCATCCACGCATTGCACGTACCCTCCTTTCATATCTGACACTAATTAGCATTAGAAGATTTTAATGGCTCACACATGATGCGGGCCGGAAGAGAATGTGAATCAAACTATGTGCGTGTGCCAGTGTGCGTGCGTGTGTTTCTCAGCGCATCCAGAACACGTGCTCGTCCGCGCAGCGGGGAGTTAACCTTGATGCTGTCATCAGCAGGATCTGGCAGCGCTCACTCAGACACCAAAACAGCTTTATCACTCCCCAGCCCTTCAGAAGAGGAGTGGGGGAGGGGTTATCACTAATGGCAGCAAAA
Organism: Nelusetta ayraudi; assembly: GCF_046127955.1. Taxonomy (NCBI): domain Eukaryota; kingdom Metazoa; phylum Chordata; class Actinopteri; order Tetraodontiformes; family Monacanthidae; genus Nelusetta; species Nelusetta ayraudi. The sequence continues at coordinate 14,117,090 of NW_027466092.1, read as the reverse complement.
AGAAAACCCCCCCCAAAAAAACAGATTTACAGCAGCGGCTAACCCAACAGCGCTCGCGCACAGAGACTTCTGAGTGAGTGAACACATGTTAGAGAGAGACTCATAATACTGGGAGCGCGGCCAGGTCATCTGCCGAAAATATTCCTGGATGCAGATAACATAAATGAAACTTGAGATGACAAAACAGGCCCCGACTATTCAAGATAATTTATTTCTGGGATGACTGGTGTCTATTGGCTCGGCCCGCCGCGGTGCACAAGCCATCGGTTCAGCGCTGCGCTTTTCAAGCCGACGTCGCCCTGCTTTGCAAATCGGCGGCAGATCTGTAGATGTCTCGCCTCTACTGGAGGGTTTCCTGGCCTGAGTTTCCCCCTCCAACGCACCGCGAGAGAAGAGAACAGAGGCAGAGCTGCGACACAGGTGGAGGAAAGTGATGTTTCAACTTCTAATTAGGGCCCCTGAACTTCTCTTGTAAAATGTCTCCTACTGTGTCGAGGCGTGTTTCCCCCTACAAAGACGTTCTGCAGATGTCCGGCATAATGAGGCAAAAAAAAGGAGAAGAAGAAGAATTCCATGCCAGCTTTCAGAAATCCTGCGCATCCTCCCCAGAGCTGCTGTTCCCATCAGAGGCCCAGTCAGACAGTGGACTGTCTCGAAGACAAAAATCATGAGAATGTGGAGCATGTTGAGCATGTCCGTACGGGGAGGTTGATCATCAATGGGGAAAAAGTGTACACACACACACACACACACACACACACACACACACACACACACACACACACACACACACACACACACACACACACACACACACACACACACACACACACACATATATGAGCCTTTGTGAAAAGGTCTTTGGACAGACCGTTTGCTGTTTGATTTTACTGCATTTCTTTCATTCTGATTTACGAGCTGCGTGACTCATTGCAGAGTTGGGCGGTGCTTGAAATTCACCAGGCATCGTTATCTATGCAGTGTAACCAGCTGGGGACTGAGGGGGTTGAGGATTATTTGTTCCCATGACGTCTAAAGTTGAAGTTGTGGAGATTCACGGGTGACAAACAGGGCAACAAAGCACCGATCTATCAAATGGTAGCGGCACAAGAGTGTAGCTGATGTTCGCTGAAACTGCCTCTGCCGGCCATTTGCCATCTGACACAACGAAACCTCTCAAACAAATCTTTATTGACAACCGACCAAAGACGGCCGACAGAGCGCAGGAGCTGCCGGGGTTTGTTGTTGATGTTGTTGTCTCTTCACGGGTACAACGTGAACACTCAGCCCGCGCCTTGACAGTCAGAAGCTACAGTGTGAGCTCATTAATCGAGAATTCAAACCAGAACATCTGAGATATTTTTGGCGATATGAGAAAAACAAACTAGGAATTAATTGTTGTCTAAAGCAGTGCTGCCATGCTGTGCTAACCAAATCACTGGAATGGAGTGAAAATGGGACCGTACTGTGATCTGTTTTTGTGTGTGTGTGTGTGTGTGTGTGTGTGTATTATTTTATTCATCATATCTCAGAAGATCTTAGATAGAAAAAGGTAGAAAAGTGAAAAATATACTGTCTGATGTGGAAGGAAAAATGTATTTCCGATCTTGAGATTCAAATTATATCGGTAATCTCTGAATCACCTTCATTCACTTCCATCACATCCATGTTACATTGACTGCAAAAACAAATATATTCGAACTTTGTAAGTAAAATCCATGCAAATGCAAATTAATGTGAAACGTAACTGCATCACGTAACGTAACTGTAACATTCTAACTTTACTACCAAACAATTTACTTTCCTTCTGCTTCACTGCATGCATGCCATCATGAGCATTGACGTTTTAAATATGACCCTGTGCAGCATTTCACTGACATTTTATTGACAGTTTCAATGTCATAAAAACCTGTCGTCGTGACTTTTCCATCGCGGTAATTGATCTGCTGTCTGAGTTCGAGGGTAAAAAAATATGCATTCCTGTCAGGCAGACTGACCCGTCTCATTTTCATTGTCACCATCAGGAAATTACACTCGGAGCAAACAAGATGTTCATATTGGGAAAGAGTTTCGGGAAGAAAGCAAGAGGGCGGAGCCAACGGCAGAAAAAAAAAAGAAGCAAAGAACGGAGTGGGAGGAGGATCATTCGAGAGAGAGAGAGAGAGACGAAGGAATTAAAGAAAAGCATGCCAGAGCAGCGTCTGTTCACACACACACACACACACACACACACGCATCTGATGGGAAGACCATACCACGCTAACCTTTCATCATCTTGCATCATCTTATAATGTTACACAGCCTGGTAATGTGAGTCTCGGCAGTGACAATAATAGTTAAAGCAGGACAGCCTGTGGGAGTCGTGTGCACACTGGAGGACTCCGTTATGAAGCCCAGTCAATCACCATTCAGCCTCTGAAGACCACTGAGGGTTGCAGGGGTCTGCTGGAGCCTCTCCCAGCTGTCATAAGGTGAAGGCAGGGTGACACCCTGGACAAGTCGCCAGTGCATGGCAGAGCACCAGCCAAACCCACAAGCATCATTATGTTTGAATGGGTCACAACAGAGTGGTAGAAATATTCATCCGACCTGGTTGGCTCGGTTACATCCTGGAGGAAAATGTGAGGATTTAGTCCAAACCCAAGACGCAAACTGTAGAGAGGCCTTGCTGTGTCTCACCTGAAGCTCCTGCCTCCTCTTCCTCTTCCTCTTTGTGGTTCTTCTTCTGTTGGTCGCTGCAGCAACTCCACGTTACTGCCCCCTCCTGGATGGAAACACACACCTTTCCACACAGAAAAAAAAACAACAACTTCTGGTGGGATTGCCAAAGCACCCTTGTGCACCTGAATTTTATTGAATTTTGTAAAAAAAATAAAAAATAAATAAATAAATAATAATAATAATAATAATAATAATAATAATAATAATTCGCTGTTTTTATCAGAATTATGGAGTGATGATAGTGTAATGATGACATCCGCTGTTGCGATGAGACCTGCTCAACAACTGATTACTAGTTTAGCAACAATCTTACGCTTAGTCTAATTCCATGACAAATTCGAGTTCAAGCCGTTGTCAGGCTTAAATGTGCATTTAGGATTAAAACTACAGCGAGGGTAACCTTGCCATATAGCATTTTTCCAAACTTGAAAGCTCAGTTCGAAAGCATTTTCAGTGGCAGCAGCAACCAGGCTTGGCTCAGCTGTGGCAAAAGTAGGGATCAGCACATTCCAAATTGAGTCGCTTTGCACACGGTGAAAGGGTTAAATGTTATCAACAGATGATTTCTTGGAAAGCAGGTCTGCAGATTTCCCCTCCCACTATCACAGCGGATCGTCCAATTTTCTGTGGCGCTCATGTGAAACCTCAGTCTGGAAAACCATCCTTCCAGGATATCCAACAGCACTTGAGGGATATATTCTGCGCAAACACCAATGCCCTCTCTTCCTCGCCCAATCAGCCGCTCCTGCACTTTTCCATTGTTGATTACGGTCTCTATTGCATCCTCATGTGTTTTGTTAGGGAGTTATTATTATGTCCTGTGCGTTTTTTTTCTTTTTCTTTTTTTCTTTTCTTGCTGCCAGGTGCAAAAGAAACTGTTGAGCATTAAAGTCTAAAGTTTGAATCCTCTAAAACGGCCAATCTTTTCCCTCATTACTGGCCAACATGAACGCACAAACAACTTGTTTGGTGACCAGGGCAGAATAGAAAATTGTCTGCTTGTGAAAGCAATATCAGACAGTATCAAAATAACAGCAGATTGAGCTTTTTAAAGACCCAGAGTGGGAGATTTAGTCCCATCTTATGGCCAGAAAGGGTATTGCAAACAATGTTAAAGAATAACATAATATTGTGAAATTGACAAAGTTGTTAAATCCAGACTTCACACTGATATAGAATCAACATAAACAGAACAAACATGCTTGTCAAGACTGATGAGGAAATGGCAACATTCCCAGAATGTTTATTCCAAACCAAACTGTATACACCATGTTAGATGGGAAACAGCCACAGAACTGTACCCGCTCCCCCACCCCCGACTACCACCACCACCATCATGATGTGGGGCGCCAGTCCACGTGTGGGAGTGGAGTCGGAGGAGGTGAGGCGGAGGCTCATGAGGAGGAACCTTATCTCACAGTCCCGGATATCACCCTGCTGTTCGCATCCTTCACATGAGGACACCAACATTGGTGCATCTGGATTTGTTGTCAGTTCCTCCTGAACTTCCAATTGTGCATGAACACACACATATTCTAAAACTCTTAGTTTGCTGCTCATCCGTCATCAATTTATATGAATCAGTTATCAGTTAAAATGTGATTACAGGTCTCTTATTTGGTCTCAACAAGTGGAGGAAATGAATGCAGCCGCCACTTCCCCGTCGTCACACGTAAAGTCGCTTGAAGTAGCTTGAAAGGAAACAGGAGGGGAGTTATCCGTGAATGCATATTTGTCGTGAGATGAACAGTCAGAGCCGTCACGGTTGACGGTCTCGTCGCTCCATCACCGCTCACATCGTTACCTGCGCCTCTCCTGGATGTTATTTTAGAAGCATGTGGACGCTGTGTGTAGAGGGAAGCTGCTACTGGCTAGCTGCTGGCAATAAACAGAAAGAGGCCAGCTGTCAAAACAGATAGGGGGGTGGTGGAGGAGGAAGAGGAGGAGGGTGAAGGAATTCTGGGATGCACCGACTCCCCCCACCCACTCCCCAACCCCCCACCCTGCCCTTCCTCAGCCAGGAAACCCCCAGCGGCTTTCGACTGGAAACCAGATCTCTCATCTCCAGCCTGCATGTAGCGCTGGGATGTCCCGGCCTCATTATCCCGCTCATTACGCTCCCCTTTTATCCACCAAACACAAATACCACCCCCCCACCACCACCACCAACCCCTCGATCCTCAACCCCCACCCTACATCTTTGACTGTCTCCCCCTTTCTAGCGCTTCTCTCTTTTTCCCTCACGACTCACTCTCTGCCCCCCCCCCCACCCTATGATGCAATCATCTGCTCATTAGTCTTTGTGACTGACGGCTGGCATTGATGTGTGAGTGTGTGTGTGTGCGTGTGTGTGTGGGTGGGAGGGGTTGTTGACCAGTCACTGCTGGGCGACGTCTTGAGTTCATTTTTGGACCCAGGCTGAGGGAGAGGAGGGTCGGGTTGACACTGATGGCAGATTGCTGTTGCGTAAATACGTTTGTGATGATACAAAACATTTTAGCCACCCGATAACCAGAATGTTTGTAGACAAAACACTTTTACACTAACATTTTTAGTAATTTAATTCATAATTTCATAATGCCACACAACAATGTAGATGAGGACGTGCTTGCGTCCTGTTTGGGGTGAGAATAACATTTTTCTGGGTGTTTTTCTCTTTCATTTTTTTTGATAAATCGAAAAAAGCTCCGGCACACTGCTCGACTCTCTTCCTTTGGTTTTTATTGCAACGTTTCGGTCAAAAGACCTTCATCAGGCATGATGATTGACTTCAAGTCATATTTGTGATGAATTGGTGCAGAGACAGATTCAGCTCATACGTGCTTTCGATCTTCTCGTGTTGCACTGCAGGGATGGCTGTTTCAGCACCGTGCTGCTTAATTCAGAGTTCATGGAAAGAAGGACGCCTGCAGCCAATCAAAGCCGTCCGTCATCAGGCTCCGTCTGGTCCAAGTAAAACACTCCCAAACTTGTGTGATTATTATAAATGTGAATAATTGTTCATTCAGTTGTTCAAGCCAAACTGCAACAGATGCATCCACCCCCAGAAGGAAACCAGATCGGAGGTTGGTTGTGCAACAGCAACGTACATTCAACAGATTCTGATGCAGATTTCAGAGTCACCCTTCCAAACCTTCCAAACCTGAACGCTGCAGCGTTTACCTGAAGATCAAGAGGCGTCAGACTGAAGACTCTGGTCATCGCTGCCCCAGGTCAGGTCTCGCTGTCAGCCAGCCAAGTGAAACCTCTTGACTTCTGAGATCTGTAAGTGTGCCCCTCACGCAGTCAATTAAGACATGAGGGATGGGCAGTGGGTGAAGGAGTGAGTGTAAAAGTGAAGGGGGGAGAGTGGCAGGAGTAAGATGGATGAGGACAGTGAGGGATGGACGAGGGGGGGGGGGGGTGATGGTGATGGGGTGGGGTGACGTTGATTAATGGGCCTCTCGACGTGCTCGCCGTCTGTCGCGATGGTCACCAGCCGCATTTTGACAGGCCCAACTGGAACTTAGCAAGGCTTGACTCATCCCACAGCGCAGTCATAAGATGAATATTGGCCACGGTGATCAAAAGTCCATCCTCACAGCAGGAAGGCAATCATTTTAAAGGATGGCGGTTTTATTTGCACGATGAGGAAAAAAAAAAGTGTTATTGTGGTTTTCCATTGTTGGGAAAATGATTTCAGACTGGGTGGAACCTGAGAAACCAGTACCATTATTATTCTTCGATAAAAATCTGTCCTTGATTTAAAAACACAATGTAGACAAAGATATACTTGACTTTTGAAACTATTAAAAAAAGAGACTTTATAAAACAATGTGTGGAGGAAAAGACAGTGTTGACCTTGATGTATCCTTCTTTTTTAGCTAACCCTGAATTTTAATCTAATCTGTCTTTGATGTCATAATTTACATGATTTATTTGTGATGTGAGCAGATACTTACGTCCAAATTTCACCGCAGTTTTGCGACATTTATTTCGCCCCTGGTGTGAACGGCCCTTTACACAGAGGGAATGTTTTTTCTCACAATTATAACCCTCAACGTCCTCTTGAAGACCGTGACTTAAATCCTTTACTGTCACCGACGCGCCAAAGCACCCCCACCCACATCACTCCCCATCAGCTGTGGGGCTCCGACGAGCCCACCCTTGACCTCTGCCCTCCCGGCACTTCCTGTCATTAGCCAAGCAGATGATGGCATCCTGATGACATCACCGCTCGTCCATCATCTGCCTAACTGGCACGTTGCCGGCGTGATTACAAGGCCCACTGAGTGATTGGTGATTGTGGCGGGACATTGATTGTGGGAAGCAACTCTGACCCTGTCGCGTGGTGCCGTCGCATTAAAACCTGATTACCGCTTAATGTGGCGACCTTGACACTGAACCCTGACAACTGAGAGGCTTCTTCCACTTCCTTTTTTCTCCCCGTGAGGCGTCTCTGCTGACCCCTCGCCGCTCTCATCTTTTCCATTACCTCCCTCCGTCTTCTCTCCATCCTGCTGATGCTGCAGCAGAAGCTGCCTCGGTGACAAGGCTCGGCGCCCTCTGCAGACTTTTTGCTCTCACGATCATCAGCTGCTCGAGAGCGGACATTCACGTCGCGGTTTAATCTCCTTGTGGTTTTGTACTCGTATCAGACTATGCAGCTAAAAGCACATCACCAACCACAGTTGCATGTAATGACAGTGTTTGTTGTATTGGGAGGTTGAAAGTGACCCCTCCCCCCAGTCTGACTTTCAAGTAAAATGTTACTTTGGCTTCCATTTTTTTTTCCATTTATTGCAATTGATTTTTTTCTTTTAGATTTAGACCGCAGTCACAGCCTTTTCTGGCTTCCGCTTGCACCCTCGTGGAGCTGCACCAACCGCAAAGCCAGGAGAAGATACTTAAAACTGACCCCACACCCGGCGCAACTCTTTTAACCTTTCCCCCAAATCCTCCCTCAAGTGAAAAATTTGTGGAAATGACTACAAATCCCCTCACAATCCTCTTTGGCTCTTCCCCTCCTTCTGGTTTGCAATCTCAACATACACACATGCACGCACGCACGCACGCCCGTGCTTGCACATGCAACTCCTAATGCAACTGTGTTTTAATGCTTCCAGCCGTAGCGCTCGCAGCGTATCCTCCCTTCATTGACTCTCCTGTGTGTCTTTCCACTCAGAGCCAAACTGCTGCTGTGGGCCAAAACACCCTGTGACTGGACAGAGTGGACAGGATAATTGCTGTGGGTGAACGAGGGCCCAGAGATTCTGCACATTAAATTTTAATACTCTCAATGATGTATTGTACAAAAATAAAGAATGTTTACTTTTTTAACAGAAAAGCGTTTAAGAGGCAGCACGTCTTGTGCCGTAATGGAATGGCGCGTTTGGAGAAAGTAGCAGCAAAGGTCCCATATTTGGCAAAAATCTCAGTGCTTTCTTTCAATAACAACAATGATATATGGCTTGTCTTAGTCGTAGATGAGAGAGGTCCGTCATTTACTTCTTTTCTTCGATGAACTTTTTAGAGCATGCAATACCACAAAGCTCCTGAAATCAACTCTTTGTGATGTCACAAAGGGCAGCAATATTTCCCTATGGTTAGTGAACCCATGAGAGGCCCCAACTCTTCGATCTTCCAATCATGTGAAAGGTCCAGCTTAAGTGTTATCAGGAAGCTAAAACTGAGCACTAACAGGAAGCTGCAAACAAAGGGCTAAAAGTTAAATTTTCTTGAGAATTAGGAGTTTTTTGGTGGGATGGTTAAATTACATGACACCAAGGACTGAAAAAGACCTGAAAAATAAAAAGAAATGTGAATATAAAAACAACACAGCACAAATTTATGAAACTGATCTTGCTGCTGTGCTGTACACGTGAGCATGCAGCTGATAACGACTTCTGCTGATTATCTGGAAAATGACTTGGGGCTTTTCTGTTTGAAAACAGCTTCATTAGTTGACGATGGAGAGGAAAACTGTTTCGACTGAGTAACAATCCTCCATGGACGACCGTCTGACAATCAAAAAAAAAAAAAAAGAAGAAGAAGAAAAAACACAGCCGGTTATTCCGGTAAATTTTCTTCCCTTTTTCCGATAAAATTAGTACTAATGTGAGATGTCAGCTGCCTGATGAGATTTCAGAAAAAATGAAACATAAAAAAAAAAGCCACTAATCATTGGCGGAACATTGGCCTTTGCATGTTTGCTTAAGACTGCCACGCACGACGATTCATACCATTAAAGATCAGCCGAACCCTTGGCAGAGGAGGGGAAGCGAACAGAGATGTCAGTCCCAGATTCCCATTTGTGATAAGTAACAATGAAAGCGGGTGGATTCCGCCAGGACAACTGAGCAGAACAGAACAGCGGCATAGAAGAGAGTTGACGACGGTCCAGGAGATAGCTATTATCCCCCTCACCTCCCCCTCCCTCTGCCGCTCAGACGCTGTTGCCCAATTCAATCAAGCCGTCGTGTGTCCAAACTGCAATCTGTGGTGAGCAATGCTCTGCCAGTAATGGCACTCTCGCGGGTCTGCAGACGGCGAACGCCAGTGCCAGTTTTAATTACGGGACAACCTCTCGGATTCCCAACAGCTTTATCGCTGCTAATTGCTCCTGCTTCGAAAACCGCGTTGTCGGGCTAGCGTCGAGCTTTCATTTTGGAAGGTGCAGAGAAGAGATAGACGAGTGGGAGCGTGAGACTCAAGGATAGCTGGTAAAAAAAAAAAAAAGAAAAGAAGGGGGGCACAACAAGGGACCACCTCTGCAGAGGCTTCACGTCTCGATCATTAGACAGGCGCAGCGGAGACGTTAGCGTTATCTGAGGGGCATGGAACATGGTAATTGGCTGATACAGCTGGGGAGATGAGATCCCACGGGAGAGAATGGAGGGAAGCTTCCGGGGATGCGAAAATAGGAATATTCATTATGCTGAAGGAGTCTGACAGCAGAGTGAGGGAAAGTACTAGAAGGTGAAAACTGGCGGGAAAACTGCGGAGACGGGAGGAGAGGATGACACAACGTCCTCTGGAAGGTCAGGGAGCGATGATAGGCTTTGCAGAAAGCAACCGCTTGACTGGATGAGATAGCACCAGGGCTGTCCGTCAACCTGCCACTGCAGCACTGCTGAGCACATGTCCGGCAAAACCCGAGAGCCTTTGGAAGCCTCGTAACGAGCAGCAGGATGATGAGGTGCCTATGAGGTAAAGGTATAGATGGAAAGAGGTTGGAGGGAGGCTAGAATGTCTCCGTCCTGTCAGCTCTCCAACCTCCAACCAATACGCCTGGAGCATTTTTATGACTTCTTACTTTCATTTCCTCGTCCTCCTCCCATCAACCTGAGGCAATGTAATGCCTTTGGTTGGCTTTCAAGAGGAAGTATGCAACATTTTCACAGCAATTATACAGCTCCGGCATTGTTGTTGTGGTTAAATGATGTGTTACGGTGAGAATGACACTTTGGTTCTTTGCTCACCTCACGTCCCCTGGTCAAAAACCACCCTCGTAAGATCCGATACACCAGTTCTAACTCTTCTCAGTCGGCTCTCGTTTCACAGAAAAATAGATCATCAATGGAGCTGCTTGGAGGCACATCGCCACAAACACATTCTCCAGCCAGGTATACCCAAGGAAAACAGAATCACAGAAAACAGAAATACATTGCGATGGAGCAGAGTGCAGAGAGCACAAGCAGCTCAGTAATCTGCCAGTTTACTGGGAGTCAACACACAAAACACCTGCAAATCTTGTACTGTTTGGACGGGAACTACTGTCTGGTCACTTTTCTGGCCCTTTCTAAGAGGATTTGGGAATGAAAGTCCACGCGTTGGTCGGATTGTAATCAGGCCTCATTTACATGTGGAAATGAACGGATGTAGGTGAAGCCCTCTGCCTGGGGAATGTATAACTGCCGTTTTAGAGCCAAGACTGAAAAGATATTGCTACGTTTTTAATGGACTTTCATCTGGGACGGCCAAATAGCTCACAATGTTTCGGGGGCTTTACAAGTAAACCAGGGCTTGTAAACAGGAACTTGATGGACTCATAAGGCCCTTATTTACAACACAGTTGTGTTACCTGCCATCCTGCCAAACAAGAAAACTCTGGCAGCAAAGAAAAAGAAAATAAGCCATTCCAGTTGCTATTATTATGACTGAGTAAAACCTTTCTTCACTGTTTATTATTGTTTATGCTTTAGTATTTGCGCCTATCAAAACAATCAAACTTATTTTTTTACTGAACATAGCGCTGGTAAAATCCCCCACCCCTCCACCGCCACTGGTTACGTGCTAGCACATGGATGCGTCACAATGGAAGAAGTCACGAACAACATCTGGTGGACATTTTGTAAGGAGTCAGGACCTCTTTTCTTTCTCCAGCTATTTATTTGTTTTCTGCTTCTTCCTCGGGCTCTCGTCATGGTGCACAGATATGGTGCAACTGAAACGGTTGACTTGCAGTGACCTGATGTCCGATAAATTGTGGCACACTGCCGATGGAGTTTGGAGGTGGTAAATTCACCCAGAGTAACCTAGAATTTGTTGGCATAAATTCAAGTCAAACATTGTGTCAACAATCATTGTCACATAAGGAAAAAACAGATAAATGTATTAAAATCCCTCACAGACACTTCCTGTTGGCAAGGATGCAATACGAGGTTCACCTTCGCATGCACACACATAAATCAGGGTTTCCGATGCCATGACCAAACGGCACCTTGACGTACGACCGTTGATGGAAAAGCTCAGCCCTCCTCATAATGTTGCTGGAACACGACAGTGTGGCGTCTACTGAATCCTTTCTGTGGTGAGGAACTCAGAGGTGTTTATTAGCCTCCTCTTTAAACACCGACCAAAAAACAAATCCAAAAAACACCTCCACCCGGACTGAACTTTCAGTATCTTCCGCCATCAGCAACTCATAACGTATGTGATGGGATGAGTTGGGTGGGTGGGTGGATGGGTAGGTGGGTCGGCTGGTGGGTGGGTGTGGTCGAAATGACTGAGAGGTGGCAAATACTGCTGGAGCCTCGAGTGTGTCATACTTTCCAGTTTGAAGAAAACAAGTCTATTTGTGAAGCCGCCACAGGAGCAGAGCGTACCTTTTGAGAGGAGTGTGTTTCCCCCCTTCTTGAAAAGGAGTGGAGCGCTTGTGTGTGCATGCGTACGTGTGCACATGAGTGTGTTTGTGTGTGCGTGTGTGTGTGTGTGTTTGCCGGAGCCATTTTGGTGTCTGGCTGGTCGGTTTAATAGGTGTTTCGGTTGTCATTGGCTCACACAGCTTGTCATTATCTGGTTACACTCAGACGTGAACTGAACAACTTACAAAACACTTGCAAAACACTTTGACTTATTCAGCTGTTTCATCAGAGCAAGACTCAAATTAAACACAATGTTCGAAAAATAAATACAAAAATAAATAAATCTCCTCATGCAGAATTTTTGCGTTACACATTTTCTTGGTTGCCAGTGCCCCTTTTCTTTCTCACTGGCGACAATCAGTTGTCAGTATGTGAGAGTGAAAACTTGAAATGTGTGTTCGTTTGTGGGACAGGGGTAATAGGACAGAGCAGGAGCTTTAAGGCTGTAATTTAGTTAACCATGAGATTGTAGGCGTATCGGCAAGGCAGAACAAATCGAATGTCACACTCTGTCTTTTTTCCAGCAGTGGGATGTATAGTTAGCGTAATGGCCATTAGCCCATATCCACATCCCGAAGCCTCAACCAGAGGGTCAGCACTACTTTAAATTGTGCCCACTATAGGTTTTTGGTATGAAGCCCTTGCATGTGACTAAAGGGCAACGAAAGAAGAATCTATCACAGAACATTTTCCACTTAAGCAAGACGAGGAAAAAATAAATGTCCGTGAATTGCTATAAAAACAATAATGGCATTACAAACGGAAAACTAGGAGTTCCAGGCAGCCAGCTATGGACACCAAAACCCAAAATGGGCAGGTAGGATACATAGGTGGATTTAAAATAGCTTCTTTTACAGTGTCTTAGTTGTGTGTGTACTGCGCAAGCTTTTGGAAGAAGAAACACGTTGCCTTGTGTAAACGCGGCGTGGCTAATTTGGAGAGTCGCAGCCTTCACTTGGAGTTTATTTTTCGTCCGTCTAAATCTCCCAATTTAGTCCCGTGGCAAAAGCAGATGTAAAAATATCACTTCCGTTTCTTGCTTACATGTGACCAAAAAATGTGACACGTGACTGCAGAATGCGCTTAGAACTGAAACAAAAAACAAACAAAAAAAAAAATCAATAAATAAGGGTGATAAAAGTGTCCTCATTATGGAATCAACATTAAGATGCATAGTTAAAATTGACATCAAGCCAAGCAAATTGTTGGACTGGTGGCTGTGAAGAGTGTTGTTGAGATGAGCCAGTTAATCTTCAGTAAATCACATTTGGAAGCATTTAAAAGCATCCTGGGAGTTCTGTAGTGCAACTAGGGAGCATTTGAAAGGGGCCACAAGGTCTGGCCTGCATTGAAGAATCAGCAATGTTGAAACTTCGGAAAGGTGAAAAAAAAATAAGAGTTTCCTTTCCTCTACGATTTGACCGGAGTTGAGGTCTATTTCTTGCAGCAGTCTGGTCTGTGAAGTTGCTGAGCTCAGGAACTCTAACAACATGATCAGCGGAGACGACATGACAGGCAAAAGTGACTCAACTGCCCTGATTAGAGAGACCAGGGCATGAAAACTTTACGGAATAAACGGACTTCAGTGAGATCATGGATATGCTTCCATTGTGTCTCGTGGGTTGGTCGGTGACAAGTATTGGGAAAGAACTAATGGCAGATGTTAGATGTTACAGCGCAATATGCACACAATTTTGTTTGCAATATATTTTTGGACTACATTTGATACATCTACTGTTTTTGGCTGTGTTGATTTAGCAGACCACAATTTAAAAAAAAAAAAGAAGTGATTTTAACATCTAATTAATGGCATTTCAGTGGATTATTTAAGCCATGAAAAAGTGTGTTTGTATTGTAGTAGATATAGTGTAGATTACATGGCATGATCATTCAAAAAAAAGCACTTTTTCACCTGCAGTATCAAATGAGATACACAGCGACATCATCAACATTTGTCATCAACATTTACTAAGTTGCATAACTCAGTAAATGTTGATGACAAAATGCTGATTTTACCAAATCCTCTGCTACTAATTCTCCAAATCACGTTGAAGAAATAAAAGTGTCAGAAATGCATGTAACAAATATCATACTACAATATGATACTACAATGTTTTGTAGTAGTTTTGTAGTCTGGTAGTTTGGTGCTCCAGCAGAATCCTCCAGATGGAGAAAGTAATTCAGTAGGTTCTTGATGGTCCGAAGGCCAGTGGTGGTCACTACTGGCACTGACTCAGATAGGAAGCCAGGGATCAGAGGGCTACTGGGGAAAGACAACCTGTTCATCTCCTTCCCTAAAGGAGCAGCTCACAAGTTTTGATGATGATGATGATGATGATGATGATGATGATGATGAAGAAGAAGATGATGATGTGACTCGGTCAGTGGAGCTACTATAAGACTGACAGCTGATGAGTCTTACCCAGATGGACAAGAATACCTACAGTCATCCCGCCCGCCAATCTCACCTTTCCCCTCGGAAAGAGGCTTTAAGTTTCTGGGAAAAATCCTACTGCATTTGCCGCCCTGTCCAGTTCCTGATGGCTGGCACGGCTACCCGGGTAGATGACAGAGGGAAGGAAAACAGGATCCAGTCGGCCAGCAGGACAAGGAGAGCGGGACGGAGGTGTCTCCGGGAGAGTATAGGGTTGAGCGCAGGATTGTCCCTCTGATTGGATGTCATCTTCCCCCGCCCCTCGTTTCTTTCTCACCTCCTGCAATTGCATCCGATCCCCTTCGCGTGTTTACAACACAGGAACAGAGCTCCTGTTACTCCTGTTAAAGCAGAGCCGACACTTCTCTGGCAGTGTCGGCGTCTCTTCTCTCTCAGCAAGCCTTAAATCAGCGCAAGTTGCACCATCCAAGACCCAAACGCAAAACACACATGACAACAGGATGCTAGCGTGTGTGGTGGTGGGGAGTGGGGATGGGGGAGGTCGGAAAATTGTTAGTTTTTTATGAATTTTTGGAGGGTTTTTTTTTTCCCATTTTGACTCCACTTCTGTACATACGATGTGCCATTACTGCTCCGAGGAACGGAGGAGAGGCTTGGACTTGGACGGTGCGTCTAAACAAAAGCAACAATGGTTCTTATTGTCGCGCCTGCTCAAACTCACCCACGCACCCTTTGGCAGGGCATCACCAGGCGTAAAGTCGATTTGGCGGATTTTACAAACTCAAGCTCTGCCCTTGACCCTGTGACATTATTCCGTTCACTGCGACTTTTCCCGCGACGCCGCGCGTTTTCCCAGCCTGGTTGGACAAAAGGACGAGGGGAGGGGGATGGGAGAGTGAGGCGTGGTGGGGTGGGGTGTGCTCGCTGTGAGCAGATGGGAAAAAAACCCAAAAAAGAATGGATTTTTTTTTTTCCGTGTTCCTGACTATTTCTTTTTTTTTTTTTTTTTTTCCAAATGCGTTTTCTTAAATATCAATCCATCATTGGGCTTTCTTGGAGCTGTCCGTTCCCCTTCTCTGCCTTTGGTACGTGTGAACAGTGATTACTGGTGGCTGCCCGGCGAGCGCAGCCCTCCCGGCTGGCACCAGCCGCCCATGGCTGCGGCAGCAGAGTGCTTGTTTAAAGCTCAGCATGGTCGCCGTTGGAAAGCCTCGGCTCGTTGTTAGTGGTTAACCGAGGGCTCCCTCCGGGGCTCTGCGCTCACTCATCATTCTGCCAACCTCTCAGTGAATTGTGTAAATTTTCCAACGTCAGAGATTTACAAGTGATCATTCACTAATATGTGACTGCACGCATTCAGGTCCGATAACACAGAGATTATTACATTTCTTTTTAGTCGTCATTCCCGGCAGCCCAGAGATATTTCTGAGACATGAAAGCAGAGCTCTTGCATGTTGCAGTGCACTGCATGACCCTCAGCAATCCCACTCATTGAGGGCTTCAGTTTTCTTTGTGAAAGGTGACTGTTGGTGGACGGTGATGAAGCTCTTCAGTCAGCCCACTAAGGTGTTGTTTTAACTTTTGTAGCAATTTTCGCTGTTGATGTCTCTTTGTTTTCACATTAATCCTTGTTCATCACTAGTCTCTTTGTTTGATAAGCTTTTTATGCATTTGGCTGTCAAATTATTTGCTGGTTACTAGACTCTACTGTTCCATCAAAGGTTTATTTTTTTTTGCATTTGCGTGTCTTACTTTTTTCTTTCTGTTTTGATTTTCAACATCGCGGCATGTTCGGCCATTTTTCAAAATGAAACACCTGCAAACTGCAATATGACACACATGCTAAACTCTTGTCTGCGCTGGCCAAGTCCGGCCTGCCACGTCATTTTATGTTGCCCTTGGGAGCAATTTAATAAGAGTTTTAAACAAATGTGATGTAATAATTGGAGTTTGGTAATATTTGTCTTTCCTTTTTATTTAATTGAACGTTTGATCTTCCAATGATCAACGGAGTAACGCAAGTTTCTTAAATGAACAAATAGTAATCAAATGGAGACATTATTGTTCTTGTTGTGTAGTGTTGTTATTTTGTTAAAGAGTGATATCATTATCTTACAGTTACAATCAGAGGAAAGTGTTGCTGCTGGTCTGACACCACTGTTAAGAAGTGATTTATTCTTACTGACAAGTTTTGAAATTTGTCTTTAGAGCCACAGTTCCATCAGAGACGTGAGCCCACTGTGGTTTGGTTAATTTTACGTAATATGTTTTCTCAACGCCTTTCTGTCATATTTTGCAATGAAGATCACCTCAAAAAGGATTTATCGTTATTTAACGGATTTCCTCTGCACCAGCTGATTTGACAAGTTATATTATTTGAAGTGCTACCTACGTATTAAAAGCATTACTTGAATTATATGTTTCTCTTTACAGGCATAAATAATTTGTCTACATTGGGGCCAAATTCCACATGGATTACACAGAAGGAACAATCCCTGCAGTGCATCTGTGAGGCCACATCGTGAGACTAATTGTATGTATCCCATAATAATAATAATAATAATAATAATAATAATAATAATAATAATAATAGTAATAATAATGATGATGTTAACGAGCCAGCGCAGAAATCCGAGCTGCACAGCAGAAACCACAAGCCCTGGCTGCAAAGTCACACTTGAGTTGTGTAACTTCTCCCATCTCCTCCAGCTCCCATCCTGTTCCCTCTCTTTTTCTCTCTCTCTCTCTCTCTCTCCCTCTCCCTCTCCCCTTCTCTCTCTCTCTCTCTCTCTCTCTCCCGGCGATGATTAGTTCTCCATGCAGATCCTCCGCATGCGCCTGTTCCTGGGCATCAGTCTCACGCCGAGGCTTCCTGGCAGAGGCGGAGGTGATGGCAAAATGTTGCGCTGTGTTTTGGTTATTGTGGAGAGTGGAGCCTCATGCAATTTACCGCATGAGCAGTTGCATTACAAAATGTTGTATACATACTGAAAGGATAAAATAACACTATACTTGATTTTGGCATACATTGACTCTTAATTATTGATGAATTTGGTTTGGATGAGTCCATTTCTTTCTCTCTTTTTTCAAACCAAGCAGGAACTTCAGTGTGAGTTACATAACAAGTGTTTGTTTTAATAATGTGAGATCAATTTTACTGCCTCTAGCCAGCAGTGTGTTGTAGTCTGTCCGTCTCCCCTTGCTCTCTGTCTCTCATGATCTCAACCAGAAGAGCAGAGGTAAGATTGTCTAAGGGCCAAGACTCCCAAAACCACAAGAAGAAGAAGAAGAAGAAGAAGAAGAAGAAGAAGAAGAAGAAGGAGGAGGAGGAGGAGGGGAAGAAAAAGAAATAAGGGAAGGAGGGGCTGCAGGAAGAAGAGGAGAAAGAGGAGGAGAAAACCACAGTTGCAGCTGTTCAGACTGAAGAGAGCGAAGGATACATTTCTCTCACTCTCTTTCTCTCCTTTTTAAAGACGGTGGCTCATTAAATGGCAGTGAGGCTGCTCGGCTCCAAAACCAAAGAGAGTCATGCCCCTTTGAGAGTGCTCAGCTGCTGACCGTGGAGCTGGCACGGCAGAGGGTAGGAAGGAAAAAAAAAAGTCAAAAGCAACCACTGGGCTGCAACAGGAGAGAGAGAGAGAGAGAGAGACAGAGAGAGAAAGAGAGATAGAGATAATATCACATGGTGCAACGTGGGCTGCAAGGAGTTGGGATGGCAACATCTTTGGGACACAAAACAAAGTTGTGTTGCATTTTAGGGCCTGCAGCACTGTGGCAACACGTGTCACTTTCAAAATCAACATAACCCAGGAGTGCCTGAATTAAAATTAGAGCAAACATACAGTTTTTCTGGACAGACCTTCAGTCCAACCCTGACCAGGCGTCCACCTGGAGTCCAGGAGGACCTAATTCAGTGCTTCAGCTCAGCTGACCGTGAGTGAGTGCACATCTCAATGACAACTGATGAAATCCCTGCACTTCACTGTAGCTAATCTAGTGGCTGCTCTCAAAGGATGAAAACAACAGCAACTGATCATTCAGCTCCATCAAAATACTGGCGACTTTGACCAAACTGCCTTGGATTGCATAAAAGGAATAAAAATCAACCCAAAGTTTTAATGTCCCTCAAAGACACGTGGATTAAAATACAGATTTATGAGATTATACTGACGTTTGATTAAAGATGGGAATTAAGTGCACGGTACAATTTTGTCAGAACATTGACTCACATTTTGATATGTGGTGTGTCCAGGATATTTGGACTGTATCTAGTTAGGGTTTAGTGTTGATTGATTGGGAGCGGGCAAGAGTTCTAAAAGACCGAGTTCCTCGAAAAAAACTTGATTCATTTTAAGAGACACTCTGTACCTCTGCCTCTACCAGCATTCACCCAGATTTAAAGATTTATCATGCATCATTGTCAGATTTGATAAACTGTGGGACAATGGCAGAACTTCGAGTGGTCAGAATGTGCTTCACCCGGGAAACATTTCAAGATACTTTGTCAAGTCTGTAGAAGTGTTTTTGTTTTTCTTAGCATTGATTGTGGCTGACTGTGATGAGCTTCATTACTGAATGAGCCAAAACTGATAAATGGCTGCTCCTGGGCAAAGAAATGTGTTGTTGTTTCAGATCTCTACCGCTATTAATAGACAGACACTGAACAGTCGGGGCACCGTGTTTGTTGTTTGAACAGAGTGGGTGAAAGGAATGTGGTTGAGTGGTCACACTCCAAAACTGACAGCCTTAAACCAACAAACCACCAACAGACCATAGAGGGCAGTGCGCCAGTTTGGCCGCCTCCTCTTTTGTCTCTACGTTGAATGCACCAACGCAAGTCACACTAACTAACAGGTGATTCATAACACAGTTTGTCCAACTAACACTCACCCTTATCACTCTATGATACCAAGGAAAGTTTTCCCCTGAAACTGACATCATACTTGTTGGACGGTCTCAGCACAGAGAGGCTTTGTGCGGTTTCCCCCCTTTGCTTTTATGGATCATTTACTTCAAACAAAAACACAACATGGAGAAATGAACATATTTGTCTTTCTTGGAAAAGGCAAGTCCTGCGGCGACGCCTGTTTAAATCAGTTAGGTAAAAACACTTGCCATCCACTTTAGTCGGTGCGCTAATTAATTGCTTACTAACACAAGTAGCTAATCAGCCAATACAATGGCAGCAACTCATTGCATTCGGTCATGTCAAAGACTTCACGCCTGACAGGTTTTCTAATGACTTTGACTCACGTATTCACAAATCTCAGCAAGGATCTGCACCGGAGAGTCTGGTCTGATTGACATGTGATGTGATGACGCAGAGTTGTGGAGCTGACTGTGGTGTCCAGTCATCGGACACGACACCACAGCAAAGTTAAACCGGTGGCAGCTTGTGCGCAACGTCGCCAACACAGACTTCAAATTTAAAGGAAATAAAGATAAAGCCAAATTCTGATGATATATCAGCTAAAATTATAGTTTCCAATCTGAACAGAATTAAGTGTTGGAGAAAGTGTTGGAAAAGTTTTATTTTGTCTTTTTTTGAAAGTTTCAGTTTTGTAGCCAGTCATCAAAGCCAATTAGCCTAGCCTAGCATGCGTTTTACCAGGAGGATGTCTGCGAGAAGCCACACAGACTCAGGGAGGACACGCTAACCTCAGCTTCAGGCCTTGGAATCGAACCAGCAACCTTCTTGCTACATGGCGTCAGCAGCGCTAACCGCAGCCTCACCACCTCATCCTAGTTTCCTTGTCGTCGTCATCAACATCATGATCATCATAATTTAAAACCAAATTAGAATCAATTTCGGATTGAATGATAAGATTTTAGAAATAAAAAATAATTTCACACACACACAAAATAAAAATAATCACTGTGCTGCAGGCGAGTGTGTCCCTGCCCTGCCGTCAGCCTTCGCCGTGTGTGGTTGGATACCTCGGTCAACCTCAACCCCTTCCACCGCAGACCGAGATCAGATTCCCTCAGATAACATCGCGGCCCGCTCAGCTCCTCCAGCGCCCAGAGGATCAGGTTCACGGCGGCGTCCCGTCACACGTCTCTCCTCGACAGGTCTGTTTGGCCAGTGCGGCACCTCGCACACACTGAAAAGAACAACACACGTGGCACTTAAACACAGGCAGCCAGCCGCAAACTGCAGGCACACACACACACACACACACACACACACACACACACACACACTGTGGTAACAAATAAAGGAGGGTAGGTGGGTGCAAAAAAAAAAGAGTAAAACCACAATATTGTCTTGGATGAAAATATTTCCTGGTTTCCACGGTGACGCCGGTCCTGGGCCAAACCACACGTTTCACCATCGGACCCATAAAGATGGCAACTGTTGATCTTGTCTCCACTTCAACGGCAAAATGACGGGGTATCAAATCTGCCTCGCGCCAGTTCATGAAAGGCCCTGAAAACCTCAGCGTGGCTGCCGTCACATATCATCCGAGGCCTGCTTGAAAATGAATTTTTCTGAATCAGTTTTCCAGGGAGAGTGACGGCGTGCAGGATTTGCGAGACTCAAGGGAGAGCGGCCTGAGGTCCGCAACCAAAGCGCGGTGACGATGCATCAAAGATTTTAACAATCGGAAGCCAACAACAAGTTTCGAATCACTTCTCTAAAATGAATACAAGTATTGGTTATTTAAATAAAGAGAATGATATGTAGGTGAACCATTACAGAAATGTAAAAAATAAAATGAAACACTGGCTCTTGTGTTTACCAATAAGTTCAGTAACATCTTATAAATCATACAGAACAACGTGTACAAAAAAAACTTTCAAAAACAAAGTTAATTTTATTGTGCAGTGCAGTAATAATGACCGGCTAGCAGAAGCCACTACTGATTGTTTTCCTACTTATTGAAAGTTACATTTTTTTACTGTCTCTTCTATTTTGCTACTACTTTTTTTTTAATGGGAAGCGGCAAAAAAAATAACGTCTGACCACATGCACCTCGCACTAAATAACATTTCACTGAACACGTGCTAGCTAGCTATTGGCCAAAACTAGCTAGCATTGACTTTGCAAGCCCCAGAAACTTTAGCAATGGCAGCTATCAACAGCACATAAATTGATTGCCATGCGTAACGCAAAAACACGCGGGCTAGATGTGACCAGTCAAGTTTTCTGAAGTTCACAAAGTTGTGACACGGCTACCTCGTCTGCCACGTCACATTGCATTCATTAAGGGTGAAAAGCCGCCAGTGCGGCGCTGCTTTTTCACAGACATTTCTCAGTGTGAACAAACTTGTGTCGCATTGGCTGTTTGTGGGAAGTTCCAGTGCTCTGCGCCATGCCGCCTCGTTTTATTGCATTCAACCAAACAATCAGTGACATATTTGCGGGCGGATCTTTCTAAAGTTAGCCTCGACCTTCTGTGACAAAAACCTTTATTAGACATCATTATCAACGCCTTTTCTCAACAGCTGGAATGGGATCCTTTAAAACTGTAATTTGATCCAGAACAGGTCACAAATGACACTTTTACATAGAAATGGTAATAAGCAAACAGTATAAATGGCTAAAACCATTGTTTTTACATTAAAGTTTTCAGATAATATCACCTGTGTGTTACTTACCACGCTGCCGTGTGTGTATGAGCAGTATGAGCAGTAAGTTCTGCTTAGACTCACTTTGAGACTTTACTTGCGATCCGTTATTTAAGTTGGGTAATAAAACCATATTTTTGTTTCATGATCACGCAGTCAACCTGGTGGAAAAAAGCATTAAAATGCAACGTAACCCTTGTTAACGACCCCGTTTTTACTTCTGAGTATTTACGCTTGCAGCTGTTATTCGTCTCGTTGCTATGCAAATCTTCCACCCCCAACCCCGCCCCAGACTTAAAAACGTTTGCTTGCATCGCGGCAGTGACACCGCCGGGACCGAGGGACCGCAAAAAAACGGCCGAGCGTTCGCACCTTTGGCACCCCAGAGCAGCAGTCGTGGGGTGGGGTGAGGGTGGGGGGCAGTGGGGAGCGGACCCCTGCCAGAGGTCCCGCCCAGGAAACGGCGAGGGTGGGATTTTACTGGCTCGTTAAGGTGAAGGTGAGTGACTGCTCCGTCGCTGCTGCTCCGTTATAACGAGCGTGACGACTGTTGGCCTCCGCCGCTGGCGGCAGGTATTACTGCCCGCAGCCTCGTGCCAGCGTCATTATTCACGCAGAGCTCAGCTCCCGTTCCTCTTTACCTCCATTTTTTTTTTGTTTACAGCCGCAACTGCAAAAAAAGAACAGTTGTTGGCTTTCACGTAAACAGCCGACGCAGTTCCAACCCTCGCTGCCAGCACGGTTTTATTGCAGCTTCGCCTCGAACCGAACAATTAACAACATATTTTGCAGGCTGCTCCCTTTGTAAACCAGTTTCAGTCTTATCAGTGTCGCTGGCAGTTGGCCAAAGGGGACTATCAGTGGATTTTCTCCACAGCTGGAACAGTGCAGGCTGCACTTTGAGCCCCAGCAGGTCCCGACGAGTATCGCATGCGCATATTGAGCCAATGACAGGGGCCGGGGGGCCTGGCTCTCCGAAGCGCAATAATAAGAATAGATTTTTGTCAAATATAAAGCAGGTGTTAAATTGAATTAGGAAAAAAAATAATAATAATACCGATGGCAAAAATACATTGGCAGCAAAAATTCATAAAAAGGTTCAGTATGTCGCAACAAACTGCAGTGTGACGAGGCTGAGCGCTGCATCTGCTTCACACTTTCCATGTCATCATTAATGTTCCATTAAAAAAAAAAAAATAGACCAAGTCATTGAATTGATGTAACAACTAACAAACACAGCTTTAAAATGACATTGGAAAGCTTCATGTATGCAGTACATTAAAAAAGCAAAGTATTAATCTTGGCTTTCCCTTCTTCTCTGAGTTCTGCTTTACAGTTATTTTATGTTGGGCAGCTGTAGACACAAAAAGTGCTGGTGGCAGACGTTAGAAAAAAGGACAGAAAAGTTAAAAAAAAATAAAAACATAACATTTCTCAAAAGGAAAAAAAAGAAGCCCCTAAAACATTTGCAGTTGAAAAGCTGCTGGATGCTAACACCATCAATATTTCAATCTTATGTTATATCGTCGTCATCATTTTATTATTATTATTATTATTATTATTATTATTATTATTATTATTATTATTATTATTATGACCTATTTAATTTTGACTAAATTCATTATAACCCTTGTTATAAACAATGCCCAACAAAACAATGTTGACCCTTGATGGTGTTTTTAATTTGGTCAACCTCAGACTTCCAGCAGTCCTACAAACTGGAATAAACTGGCTCTTTGTCCGAGCGCAGAAAAGGGGCTACAGAGAATTTTGGCCAACATTGTTGTCATCATTTGCAGTGGAGATGGACTGCTGATTGCTGGAGATGCTTGCAGGGCACCACACTGGCCTCTGTCGCGCTGGAAAAAAGAATTCTTACCCTCTGTAAGGAACCAGAAAGGTCAAGGTCAAGGTCAAGCAGTGAGCAGGAAAACAGGTAGAATGGTTAAGTCTGGGGTGAACTGTCCCTTTAAGAATGCTTTGCGGCAGTAGACCACGACCCCCCAAACAGGGTCAGCCTCTGGCCGAGACCCCCTTCACAAACCAGCAGACAATGCTACAAAATATCTAAAGAAGCACCAACTTTTACAATGGTTTTTCTAACTTTTATCTACTATTCAATACTTGTTACATTTGTTTACAAAAAGAATACCATGAACTTACAAGTTGATAATCCTGGTCATATTTCTGTATGGCGGCAAAGTCAAACTTTTCTTGGGGTTTTTCTTTCAGCAGTGTCTTCCACAGCTGGGCTGTTTGTTCCTTTGGTCTTTTTATCACAAACCGGTCCATTTTTCACTACCTCAGCTTGATTGAAGAGCAAATCTCGCTCATAAAAGGCGCAAACTGGCACGTCACACACACACACCGCCATGAACAATGTTTTTCACTGGCAGGCAATCATGCAATTTATTATTGTAGATTATATTTTATATGATAATGATTAAACAATGATTAGATTGTATTTGATAATACTGATTAAAAAAATTACTTTATTCTTTTATTAATTTATTTGTGGGCGACACGGTGGCGCAGTGGTTAGCGCTGCCGCCTCACAGCAAGAAGGTCGTGGGTTCGATTCCGGGGCCCGGACCTCGGACCTTTCTGTGTGGAGTTTGCATGTTCTCCCTGTGTCTGCGTGGGTTCTCTCCAGGTTCTCCGGCTTCCTCACACACTCCAAAAACATGCATGTGAGGTCAATTGAACGCTCTAAATTGTCCGTAGGTGTGCATGTGAGTGTGAATGGTTGTCTGTGTCTATGCTGCCCTGCGATGAACTGGCGACTTGTCCAGGATGTCACCCTGCCTTCGCCCTAAGACAGCTGGGATGGGCTCCAGCAGACCCCCGTGACCCTGAGCTCAGGACTAAGCGGGTATGGAAAATGAATGAATGAATTAATTAATTTATTTGCATTTTCTTAATCTTCTCTCCAATTTTCTGTCCCCGTTTGCGCCCCCTGGTGGCTCCTCCAGGGGCCAGGGACCCCACTTTGAAAACCACTGCTATGGCCCATAGAGTCGACTGTAAATTAAATATTTTTTTTTTTTGCTGTTTCGTCTTTCAGATCGCAACCCGATCTAACATCCCCGCATTTCAACAGAAGCTAATGTTCAAAATCTCACGTTTGGTCCGATCAGGTTCCGCCTCTCTTGCAGGAAACGCACCTCTGTCGTCCTGTGTGTGTGTGTGTGTGTGTGTCTGCGCGCGTGGACCTGACGGTTATCTGCAGAGACAGCGCTGGCTCACGCTGAGCCTGGGGACAGATTTATTTGGAGGAGATTTGGATGACTACACACCATGAAAGTTCTGTGTGATTGAGATGGAAAATGCCCTTCACGCCAGCCAATAAATCAGCGACGGGACACAGTAGCCAGTTGCCTCAAGTTTGGGAATCGCAAGGCAACGTTGCTCAGCCGTAATCTTGGGTTTTTAGGACGGGACCAGATGTGAGGAGCTAAACACACACACACACACACACACACACACACTGACAGAATCAGTAGAAACAACCCTGCTTCATGAAATCAACAGTGTTTTTGGTTTCTTTCTTTTTTTTCCCGAGGCCTCCTGAATGAGCCGTACGACACGAGGTTTGTATTTCCGAGCAGCGATACTCATGATGGGTCTCAGGAAATTATTTCTAATGATTTGCAAATGTTTAAAGCGTTTCAAGAGGTGCCTGAGTGATCAGCGATTGGGATCTGCGGGATAAAAGGATTAACCGCTCGCTGCTCTGGAAATAACAACTCCTCCACTGAGAGAATGGATACATTTCACATGTTCATCTGGACGAGCGCCTTCTCACAATGTTCAGAAAGCAAGTCTCCCTTCAACAAACGACCGTGTAGGTGATCGTCGCTTGTTGACGAGGACAGTCGGTCCAATCGCGCGGCAGAGACTCATTTTCAGGCGTGCAGTTGTGGTGAAGATGAGCTGCTGAGGTGGACAGCGAGCATCAGAATGGGGGAGCAAAGAGGATTGAAGTCACCCTGAAGGTGGTGAAGATGGTTGTTGGTGGCTTGACTGTTTCAAACTGCTGCTAATCTGTCACAACCATCTCCAGGGTTTACAGAGGATGGTCCCAGGAAGAGAAACTGTCCAGTGAGAGGCAGCTGTGTGGAGGAAAATACCTCATCGATGTCAGAGTGGGCAATGAGTGGTTGGAGACCATAGAAAGGCAACAGTGATAGAATAGCGTCTCTGAACGCTCCGCTCTGTCAGACCCCTTCAAAACACTGAACTTTTCCTCAGCAGTGGGACCAGCTGGTGAAAGAACCAATCAAAGGCCCCTAAACTGAAGCCCCACCCACAGCTACTGTACCTTCTTCCATTTTTGTCCTCACAAGGGATCTTATGATCTTATGTTGGATAAATACCACAGGTCATTCTCACCTGCAGCCATCAGACTGTATAACTGCACTCAGTATAACTTTTCCGAACAATACTTTCCATTAAGGTGCAATTAAACCCTTATTTATATTCTCTTCTGTTTGCACTGTATATGCTGCTGTAATTACAAATTTCCTCTTCTAATCTACTATCCTCAAGAGTTCAAACCAGCGCACATGCTTTTACACATTATCCCAATTGTTTGACCAGCATGTTTTTTGTAACATTACCACAAAAGGCCCTAGTGGTTTTCAACCTTCAATCCTGTGCACTAAGAAATGTACACCCGTATCAGATCAGAACTGAAAAGATGTGGTTTTTCTGTGCCTGCCAAGATCCAACATTTAAACTAAAACCTGACACAAGTGCCAGAGAAGTATCCATCCAGTCGCTTTGTGTTTTTTTGTTTGTTTGTTTTTCATTTGTCGGTCGACCGAGAAGAAGCCGTGAGTTCAATTCATTTTTTCCACAATTCCCCCAATTTATGCTAATACTGCCACGGCCAAGCCAACCTAAACAAGGTCCTGTGTGATTTTGTAGCGATTTCCATCTAAATCTCGCTTGGGGCCAGTTGGGGGGCGTTTGCTGTCTGACTGCATTGTGTACAACAATGGGCCAAAACAGTCAGAACACTGACAGGTGAAGAGAATAACATTGCTGGTGCCTGCGCTGTGTTAAGCTGGAGGGAAGCAGGATTCTTTTCACGTGTCTTAGCTTCTCCAGAGAACCTCGATCCCGACTCACCACACCAGCGTACATTTGAGCTTGTTGCTCGCTAGCGCCACGGCACTGTGGAGACGGCCAGATATCTTGTAAATCTTCCTCTTTTGCGTGTTTCTCTCTCTGATTCCGATTGTATCCTGCCAAGATCAGTCCCGGGGCTTCCAATTACCAATGACCATCCAAACACACAAAAGCCCCAGAAATTAGACCAACGAAATGCATCATGTGGAAAGCAAAACAGGGTTGGGACTAATCTTCCTGCCGACAAAGAAGCCGCAGAGCTAGCCTCCAGGAGCCTCACACCAAACATTCTATGCACAAAGTACACGGTGCAAAATGTGCCCTGATGGCCAAGCGTTACTCTATGCCACATACCTTCATGCTACGCTAATCAGCTAGCACCCCCCCGACCCTTTTACAGGGCTCCCTACAGCCACTGTCATGCACTCAGGGTGGTTTATGATGCATGGGAAAGTGCAGCCTAGGCACTGTTGGCACCGGCGCTTTCGTAAACACTTCCTGAAGAGAGCAGAGGGCTCAAGGAAGAAAATATATTTTGCAAGGAACGCGACAGAGTAGAGGTCAGAGTGTGCTGCCAAGTTGCTGTCATCCTCAAGTAAACCTTCACAGACCTTGAAGCCCAATAATACTGTCGGCTTTTCTTCTTTTCTTCCCCGGCAAAGTTAGCTAAACATTAACCAAGAATCTCGTTGGCCAAGCGTAATTAATTCAGGTGACTCAACGGTAGCTGCTAAGACAAACTTTTCCCCTGCTGTGTCCTGTACGAAAGGTAATGGCTGAGTGCCGACTAGGAAGAGATTAGTCAGTGTCAATGTCTGGCTCTCCTTCGCCCACACTGGTCGCTGCCAGACATTAGCATTCCGATAAAGACCTGTGGAGATTTATTGTTGTCTGGAAGTTGGGCTGACTGCTTTTGTCTGCAGTGAAAGTTATTACCATAAGAATGGCGGTTTGGGACACTTGGCAGACATTCACAAAATTCACATAACATTCAGGGCTCGTTTGGCTTTTGTTAGCGCTCTGATCTCAAATTCAGTGTGTCCAGTATTTTGTTTGAAATAGCAAACACCCATTTTACGACTAATCTGTCACCTTTAATCTGTAGTTCTGTCAGCACGCAATTCCATCAGCGGGTTGCAAACATATGTTGGAAGTCTCACCGGTGTTTTGTCCCTGAACAACGTGACTGCGCACAGAGCACCGAAGAACGCTTGACAATAAAGACAGTTCTTCATCATGTGCTGTTGGTTGAACAGTTGGCTCACTAGAAAATAAAATTAGTATTGATGGTGAGGTGAAGCCTCGTGAGGAATTGAACCACTTGAGCCAACTGGTTCGAGAAAGGGTTCATTTCTCAAAGCTTCATGTGCACACGAAACCACCTACTGGCCAAGTGTATAATCACAGGCAAGCTGTGTCTGAACCACATAATGTGTGATGCATTGAATTTTTGTGTCTGTTATGTCTGTTGGGAATGACTATGAATTGCAAAAAATGCATGACCAAATAATTTATGTATATAAATTATAATGTGTATAATAAATTTTTTGAATGTATTCTGTTTGTGTAAATTTTTCCCGAAAATGGTAATATAATATGGCAGGTTGTGCAATTTCTTTCTGAAAATGGCATGGGTGTAATCAGGCAGATGACAGTGAAAGTGCTTGTGGAACTTGGAAAAGGGCATAGATGCTTGTGTAACTTGGACATTGTACAGGACAGGGGGCTCCATCCTATCACCTATCCTCTCTTCACTCTCTCCCTAAATTCTCCAAACTCTCCAAACTAAACGCTATCCAAAATCTAGGAATCCAAATTCTCTCCAAATCTCAACTGACTGCAACTCTCCTACAAAAACCCACATTTTGAATGGAGCCTGAGGGGTCTATATAGCCGTTAAACCTCGCGGCAAAATCTGAACCACTTCCCGAAGCAATCAGTGGCGAGGCTTCGGGCGTCATCATTTTTGGCTCCTCCCTTAAATGAAGCAAGCCTCGATACGTGCTTCGCGGAAACGCCCCCCATCATTACTCGACACGCTTCGAAGCCTCTGCACGTCTCGTAACATCACTAAAAATGAGCTAGCATCTGCATTGCAGACCAATGGCCGCTATCTTGAGCAACTTAATGTTGCTCACTGTATTTTTGGTGGACTTATTAAAACTTTGTTGAGGAATCTCCTAAAATCGCATGTTATTTGTAAGTTTTAACAGTATCATATGGCCTCAGTTTCCTACTCTTAATTGTGATTTTTAATGCTCTGGAAACAAAGTGTTGCTCAAATAGGTTACCTATATGAGGGTGATGTCATGTGTTAGTTTGATTCTGTATGGATTCTTGAGCGGTGGTGTCATATTGAGGGTAATATGATATATATATTTTTTTAGGATGGACTAAATTGGATGTCACTGATGCCTAGGCCCACCACTGATTGTAAATCATTAACAGGACACGTAGTTGACACATTATGACCAACCCCATGCAAAACTCTTAAGGAACTTCAAGCATGGGTTAACAGTCAACTGATCAGGCAGAAATGATGTCATTTACTGCACACCTCTGTAAATAATCACTAGACATAATAACATTCAGGGGCTTTTATTCTGAGCTTCTGTCACAATAGAACTCAGTGCTATCGCTTTCAGGTTTAAAGGAAGATAGCACTGCTTGGAAGCTGACTAAGGAAGTGTCTGCCGTTGCATGTGTGGGCTGAGGGGGGAAACTGAAAACGAAAAGCAAGGTAGAGATTTACTGCTTGACATTAAGAAGACATTTTCCTTTTTTTTAATAACTGGGTTGGAAATGGTGGGAAGTTGGTTAAAGTAATGATCAGAAGCATTTGGAAAAAGTCAGTGAAAGACTGAATGTCAACACACGCGCGCGCACGCACACAAACGCACACTCACTCTCTCTCACACACACACACACACACACATACACACACACACACACACACACACACACACACACAATTTTGGGATAATTAATCCATCTACAAGGACAAAGGGTGAAAACACCGTCCAAAGGAGTGCATTTTTTTTCTTCTCTTCTTTCCCTTTTTTATTTATTTATTTATTTATTTTTACAAAATATCTTGAGGGAAATTAAAGTGCCAAATAGGCCAAACACAACTTTAATCCTACCTATAATTCTTAGGGTTTACTCATTTGCTCTCGGTGCCAGCTCCTGTGGTTAGCAACGGCCTGGCGTTCTCTCTTGTTTTCCTGTGTTTTACTCTTCAACATGCAACTTTGAAGAAGCTTCTAAATGTCCTTCGAACCCTTAAAGCAGCGACTCGCTTAGCAAGTTCAAACTTTAAAGCCAGGCAGTAAGACCTTTGTACTTTTGTTCTTACACAAATCTACACTATTGAAAACCATACAGTTGAACAGCAGATGCAAGGTCTGCCAGTCAGGCCGGTCAGTCGGCCTCAGCAAACACTAGAAATATCCATGTGGTGAAGGTCAAGCTCCTTCATGCTGTATATTAAAGTACAGACACCTTAACAAGTGCATTGCACAATTATAAAAAGGTACACAAGAGTTTGGATGTGAATCAAAAGATAAGGCCACTGAACCTGGTGGACTCAATTGTAATAATTACACCTACAAAACATAATGACTGGCCACGACCCCTCGTTAACTTTAACGATCAATGCTGACCTCTGTTCATTTTGGAAAATCATTTGAATCGCATAACACAAATCGACTCGCTTGCACCAACAAGCTCCGCTTAAATCGTTTTCTCAAGTGAAGCCCAAGCCGGAGATGAGTAAATGAAATTCATATGCAGCGTTTGCATGATTTTTCTCACAGGACAACACGGGTACAAGTTCCTCAACCGCATCGTTTGATTAATGGAGGATTTGGGAGAAGAAGAAAAAATATCCCAGGACAAATGGCTGCTGTTGGCAGGATGTGATGTTTGAACAGATTGGGAAGGAAAAGTCAACTCATGGAAAATTGGTGCATCAGCGCAGAGATGAATTAATGCTGACAAAGAGAGAAACAGGAAGGTATAAATAACGGAGCCTTTATCAGCACCTTCCAGGAGCTTTGCACTGCAACAAGTGTGAATACCGCAGAGGTGTTTGGGTTCAAAGTGCTTCAGCCACAAAATATGAACATATTCTGGTTTGACAGTTGAGTAATAACACAATTAATACAAGGCGATATTTATTTTTAAAGGCAGTCAAACTTTAAAGTTAATAAAGATAAACTTGATTTGTTGTCTCTATCAGAAAAATCGAACTGTTGAGTCAGTTGAGCTTTTAGAAAACGTCCGACCACCTTAAGTAAAATCTTTGAGGTAAAAAAGAAAAAGTGCTGTGTTGTCATTCCAGGAATGTTCAAATGTGATATTCTTCAATGTGCATGATGAAAGACTTTATGGAAACTCGCTAACAGTGCATCAGTGACAGACAGAAGACTTGGCCACTGACGACCAAACTCGCTTCACATCCGGTTTTAAAATCAAATCCTTCCACCTTAAAGTTTGTTGGACTCCAGCTGGCAAATCACAGCAATGTCTTTATCTGCATTCTTGCACTGAAATGTGACAAAACATGAGGTACATTATTGGCGTCTGTGTCTTTGATGCTTCTCACATTGTCTGCATTCTGTTGCCAAAACGTAGCATCTGTACACGTAACCTGCGGTGCTCCCAGTTTATCTGGTTCATCGCAGATCCATTTGAATTCAAGGTAGTTCACCGGTCATTTTGCTCTGCAGCCCAACGACTCCACACTTGTCCACCAGAGGTGTAAAACCCTGCAGGAGGTCAAGGTCTGTCTTCTGTTTACGTCCTGTCGCTGATTTCATCGGAGATCTTTTCATTGTTTCCCACTGCTGGGACACGGTGGTCCTGCCTCTAATCTGCGGGAACTCTGGGAAGTCACAGCGGGTCAATATTTGTCCGCTTGGCCAGAGTGATCAATAGCAACGCCTTTTTTTTTTCAAACGCAGGTGATAAGCGACTCGGCTCTGTCGGTGACCTGCCAATGAAGTTAAGGGGGAAACCTCGTTTTATCACAGACCAAATGTTTGCACACGTTAATGAGTAAATAAGATATATGTGTCGAAGTGATGGAACTGGTCCAGATCTCCACCAATAGCCAATGACTGTAAGTCCAAGTCTCATCTAAAAAGTATCACAGTTTCTCTTAAGTCAAAATTTAAAAATAAATAAATAAATAAATAAAACTGAGAGAAGGAAAACAAATGTAATTGACGACATTGTTTGATGCAGAAAGATGAAATCTAAACCGCACTACGAATGCTTGGTGTTCACAGCACCGGAAAACCAAGTGTGTGGCGTTCAGGTGTTGCCACATAAATCACAAACCCAGAGCAATAAACAGGAATGAAATAGGTGTGCTTTGCATTGGGAACAAAAAAAAAATCACAGGCAACAGATCTGAACCTCAACAATATTTTCATTAATATCAGGAAGCAGGAAGCTGCCGCGCATCATCCCTAAATTCTACTATTTCTTCAGCTTAAGTGCGTTGGAAGTGATAAGCTTTGTTTCAACTCTGTCTTGGAAGCACACAGTTCAGTCAAACCGGGACAGAGCCAACAACGCATCATTGTGTGGTGAAACCCTGTGCTGCTCCTCTGACGTCTCTGCAGCGTCCGGTGACGTCTCTGTCACCCGTCACACGTCCAACATGAAACCTCGCTATGATGTCACCTGCCAGCACTCGGATGACTGACACAGTGGCAACTTAAAGGAACACAGCAACCAGACGTGAGGCGACAGCGCAAAAAAAACGCCGACTGATGTCACGTCCCAGCAGCAACGGTGCCGGCCGTCACATTCGGGGAAACGGAGCGAACAGTGGCTCTCTATTGGCCGTAACCAGGCGAAAGAAAGAAAACATTTCCAAACCCGCCCAAGTTTCTCTGTCGTCCTCCTCCTGTTCGTCCGCATGTTAGCATATACACATAAACACCTATTACCATTGACACACATCAGCTCCAAACAGCCCATAATGTTCACGTTTACACACACACACACACACACTCTCTCAATAAAAGGTCAAACCACCAAAAGCTGTTGAGTCATCACCAAAAATGGAAAGATTTAATATCTTCAGTGGTGCGTCGTGTTTTTTTTTTTGTTTGTTCTTTTTTTTTTATTTCAACTTAGAGGACAAACTGTGAAATAAGAAGGAAAAAAAACAGCCATTATAAGGGAAAAAAAATGGGATCATTTGTCATCGTTTCCTGCTGCCGGTAGCTGTGGACAGAATGAGAAAGCGACAGCGGTGCCGCAGGACGTGACGGTGCATCTTAAAGAGGCAAAGTCTACCTAAAGGACAGGGCCGCCCCTGTCCTTTAGGGGCGGTGTCGTGGCTCCAGACTGGAAAACAGAGTCCAGTGTAACAAATCATAAACCTCTGTACTGAAAATGAATCCAAAAATGCAACAAAGGTTGAAAGATGAACTCCTGATACTCTCAAAGAATGCTACATTTTAGAGGACGTAGTGTGCTGGTTTTAGCATGCTAGCTAACATTAGCTTCCACTAACCAGCTGATGTACTCTTCGCTACAGTATCACTGGGTTCAGGCTTTAACATTGTTAAGTGTGTTAGAAGCCCCGGCTCCACTGGCCAAAAAACGTTGTGAAGTCCCGCTTCTAATCTACATTTGGTGGCAGTGGAGCAGGCTCACCGAGCCACACTGAAGCGCGACATAACGCATCAAACATTCAACCTGTGTTTTTAAGCTAACATTTTCGAAGGCTGTCTTACTGTTAGCATCGTGATTCCCGTTCACTGCTCTTCATTGTTTGTCAGGAGACGAGGAGTTCCGGTTCTGAAGGAGGAATAGCTTCTTTACGCTTCCACATGCTCCCACTAGTTACTAAACAAGTAGCAGGAGAGCAACACACACAGAGGGCGCTGTCACGTCACTTTCTACGTGAGATGCAATGTCACTGTTAGTTCTGTTCAGAGATGTTAATGTTTCTTCCTCAGGTCTGCTCAGCTGAATGTTGTATTCGGATGTTGACCCCTTTGATATGAAGCACAGTGTGGGTGTGACAGATGGAGGGAGACGCAGGATGTCTGGGTAGTGTTGGGTTGGGGCGGGGGTGGTGTCTACGTGTCTGGTCAGTGTTGAAGGACCCATAATGCCGCTGGTCTGGCCGGACTCGGACGCAAGCCATTCGTCAGAGAGAGACAGTTACACACCAGGCTAAATGAGGCTTATCCAGCAGTCTGGCTAGAGGTGTGTGTGTGTGCGTGTGTGTACAACTTCACCTAGGTGTGTCTTTAACTTTTTTAGTGCGAGAATAAAATCTTACTGTTTGAGTGCGTGCGCAGAGGCAGTGACACATACCTCAGAGCATAATGTCTGTGTGTTTTTGTGTGCTCGCCATGTCACCGCACTCATAAAAAGCCGTCACAACAGACGCTAACCTCAAAAGCCGCGCGACTGAAATAAAAAATAATAATAAATTACAGAGTCGTTTCTTGATGTAAAGGGGGAATCAAAAAGCTGGGGGGAAAATAAAAAAAAAGCTCACTCTGCTTTTTTCCACAATGAGAAAGTTGTTTGTGCGACGCTCCTAAAGCTAATACTCGCCCTGCTTTTATTTGGAAATTTTCCTGGCTGTCCCTCACACTTCTCTCAACACGCCGGCAGCTCTGCTGACTTTCCCGGCGCTGCTGCACGTCTTCCAACGAGGCCAAGACACAATTGACGGTAAACATGGAGGGGAGGCAGATCAATTCAATCAGCTCAACGTAAACATGGTAAACATTCCCTTCCCAGAACTGATAAAAATCGCAAAAAAAAAAAAACCTGTGGCCCAGAACAACAATCTGAGCAGCGGGAGGACGATACGGCAAAGAGCCGTCTTTCTTCTCGGGCCATCTCCTCCACGGGACTCTGGCTCCTCTCAGAGTGCTGCACGCATGGCTTTGGAAATGCCTGGAGTTTAGGTTCGTGCAGCTTGTGCTGCTGCTCCGCAACAGCCGATGTGAAAACTTAATGTGGAAGAACGACGTTGAGAAAACGTAATTTTGATGCAACTTGAACCTCATTCAGGCGATGCACTTTCAATTTGTAGGCGTTTGAAGCTCTTGAACTTATGCTGTCCGTTTTTCAGCTGCGAGACTCGCGTCTCCGTGTCTCAAGACAGATAGCGGTATAAAGTTACACGGTGCAGTGTTGAAGGGCTTTTATTGAGTTTCCATGTGTTTCCCCATATTTCTTCACTCTTCGGGACCTTTTGACACTCTGGGGGGGCCCGGACACAGTTGGCCCCAAAGTCCAGTTTCAAGTGTGAACAAAACTTGCGGTGCTCGAGTTCAGCTCATCATGCTGGTTCCTGAGTGACAAGTGTTTCTCGTCATGTCTGATAAGTCCATGACTTTTCCAAATGTCAGGGTGAAAAATCAAAATACCACAAATTTTGACATCTAGCAAAAAAAAGACTGTTCACACACAAAAGAGACTTTTTAGTCATATAAAGTCATACTGTTTATGTGGAACAAACGTTTCGTCCCCCACAGTAGTTCAATGACCAATGATGGCTAACAAGTTCATGGTCTCAGAATTGTGTACCCACACTGAGGCCAGTTGTTCTGTACTGTGTCAAAGCACACCTCCTCAGCGTACCAAGCACTCACACTAGCCAATTAATCTGGAGTTTAGGGCTCAAACGTCCTTGGGCATGGCACACATTCTCTAGTGTGAGAATGCCCTAGGAAAATGCAAATGAACCAACCGATACAGACAATCTTAAAAGACAGATTAGGAGGAATGATTGCTGACTGGTCAGGCATGTTAGCTAATGCTATTTATCACTTCTCAGATGCTGTGCTAGCACCTGGAAAAATGTCTCACCAACATCTTAAACCACAAACAAAACCAGCAGTAGTCCAGATTCAACTTTTGCACTCTGAAACACTTCCTCTACGTCCCAACTTTGTATAGTGGGTTTTCCCCAGTTTCCCGTCAAAACAGGAATCCATTCATCCCATATGTTAATTATGTTTGTTGCAAATGCCATGAATGAAGTGACAAGTTTGATTGAATTGATGAAGATGTGGCTCTGCTGCCCACTACTTCTCAGAATAGGATAAGATGGACACATGGAGAAGACATTTCATTCAAAATCATATATACACCCACAAAGTATCTTTAATGTCTGAATCGGCTCCACTTGATTGATTGTCACATTTAGTTAGCTGTGTATTTACCTGTGGACCAGCACTAGGAGGATTCTAAAAGTGTGCCCCCTTGAGGCTGCATTTTTTGGTTGGGCAGGTTTGGGTTCGGGTCAAACCCTGGACCCCTGGACCTTCCAGTCTCAGCTGGGTTCTCTACCACTGAGCCATTGTCACACCGACAGTAGAATAAAAGAAACTAAGAAAGGTAAATGAGTCCAACTAAGGACGAATGCTTATGGCTTTATTCCTTTTTTTTAACCGAGAAAGGAGGAAGGAATGCTATTATGCTCACATCATTTTGTCTCGTCCTGCACAACTTATATTAGAAGTACATAAATTGGGGGAAAGGAAACAGAAAACCCAATCATAACATGGCGTTGAGGTGTTGTTGCTCTGACTTCTGAAACTTCACCCTTGTCTGTGTTTTTGTCCACCTACATCCCTCATTCCTCCATTCACTCCTCTCTTACTCGTCTACCTTCTTACTCCCCCTTCATCACGCTGAGGTTAATAAAGTGAGCAGAATGGATTATCCAGATTCCCATGGCAGGTTTCCTGCCCTCTGCTCAGCCTCCTGTTTACTGAAGGAAATCATTCACTTAGCCTTATCAATTTACACCAAGCTATCTGGACACACACACACACACACACACACACACACACACACACACAAAGGCTGCCGACACACTGATACAGGCTTGTTTACATGGCTGAAAGGTAAAGTTAAGAGGTGGGAAACTGACTGGGAGACTAAGGACTGAGATGAGGCTCGGGGGGGTTCAGATCAGGTGATGAAGACGATGGAGTCAGAAGGTGCGCACAATAAAGCGTCTTCTAAATGCTTCCAAATGTTTCCGACCTGAAGAAAGAGGAGACATCAGTGTGCAGAAACGGGGGCTGCGCTCCCATCATCCGTCAGAGTGTAATTGTTCTAGCAAAGTTCTCTCTCTCCTAATATAAACTAACGAGGCAGTTCCGACCCAACCAGACAGTCAGCCCTGAGCCCAAACATGTTGTACTTCCATTAGGCCAAGGTTTCTCAGCTCTGCCGAGGAACACATGGGGAAGGGTGAGAACGGCTGTCAGAGAAAAAATTTAAATTTTTCATTTTTAAGGTTCTTAATCATTTCATTTTCTGGGCCAAAACAGGTTCAGTAATGTGATTGTTAAAAGGGAAAAGAAATTGACATGGCGACCACAAATATGGGGTATTTGTCTGATGAATTCCGTGCAGCGTCTGTATTTACCATCTGTCTAAAGAAACCTTTTGTTTAACTCTTGTCTTCCAGCGATCCGTCTGCTCTTGCTGGTCGGTTCGGGCGGACAAGAGATGTCTGAGATTCTATGTTGCCCACTCAAAATAGGACACAGCTCGTATTAAAACAAACCGTGGAACTGCGAAAAGGCTTGAATATCAAATTGACCTTTACCGAGTCGAAAGTATTTGAATCCGACACGGTTCACAATGCACGGTAATGGAGTTTTCTTCATCCCACCATTCAACTGTGCCAAAGGTGCACCAGTCCGTCAGTCAGTCAGTCAGTCAGGCACTCAGTGAGAGAAGTATTGATTTCAGGCCCATGACCCATTTGACTGCGAGCCGTGTCACTCCGTTAACTTCCTGGAAACAGAACGCCGGCTCCTGTTTTTCTTTTCAGCGGCTCAGCTGGAAAACAGCCTCCAGTGACAGACGTTTATCGACCGACTGTGTTTTTATCAGCGCTCAAGGCAAAACCTGGTGACGACTGCCACCCAGACGCAAACCTCCTCAACTTCAGCCAAATAAGGAAGGATTTTTATTTATTAGAAATAAGAAGTTCCTTTTCAGCTCTTTGAGCAAGAGGCAAAGCGTGAAGATCATTTTACATAGTGGCCAAACTGTGAAATTGCAATGTCTCACAGTGTATTGGATCCCAAAAAGACTTTTTCCCTTGAGGCTTTGAGGACGGAAGAGGCTGTAAAATTGCTATTTTACTTTAAAGAATTTACTTTGAGTGTTTCGATTTGATTGTAATCCAAGTTAGGATGGAGTTTAGCCAGGAGCTAGTGACTCAGTTTGTTTGAAGATTCAAACTTTTATCAAAACTCTCCTTTAAAGGTTCAAGAGAGCAGCAATGTCATTGTAGAGTAAGTTAAACTCAAAGTGAATTCCAGACGAGCCGAGGAAAAGAGCTAAACAATGAAAAGCTTCCATTCCGACACGCTTCTCCTGAGGATGGAGTCAAAGTGTTGCACCTTAGCCAATGCACCTGACCACATCAGACAGAGAGCCTCAATAATGAGCACAATGGAGGAGGAGGGTGGGTGGTGAAGGGGGAAGGACTCCAGCAAGGGAGTGGGAGAAAAGTTGTTTGCTAAAGCGAAAGGAGCAGCTCGGAGTTCAGAGCTTGAGGAGGATGAGAGGAAGAGGAAACTGAGGTGAGGGAGGGAGGGAAGAGAGGGGAAAGTGCAGGGAGGTGGAGGGGCGGCTCTGTACCTGAGGGCTAAATCAGCACGCTGATCCCTTAATACAGTTAGCCAATTAGCTGAAAGTGCTGCGCCGCCAGTTCCAGCGATTGGTCACGGCCCGAATCAAGTCATCCACATTCGTACAAACTGGCATTTAACGTGGGATCAAAATGGAAAAAGTGCTTGATTGAGTTTAGACCACAGTATGTCTTCAAAATTAAGACTAGGAATGTTTCTGTCTCTGAGGTTGGCAGCAGTTCTCGCCTTGGAACTCTGCTACCCGTTTCAATTTGCTCCTGGGAACCAATATTACACAGCAATCGCGGCGATCAATCCATTTACACACAACGCCAAGACTTCTCTGGCCTTGACAAACTCACCCAGCAGCCCCGTCCTGAAGGGCCCCGCTCGCTCTTACACCATCTTTCAGCCTCAGGCAAACAGCACACTGTGCAACTTGATAGTCCTGTAACTTCACATCAAACCATGGACCGTGAGAAACTTGGGCACAATAAAGAGTTTGCTGTGTGCAGATTGTGCAGTGAATCAACGTCGCAAGACGGCAACAGCCTTGAACCTATCTTACAACACGCTGTAGACCTGCCGTTTTAGAGCCAAGACCAAAGGTGTCGACACGGTGAAGGTGTTTTGCATTCAGCGATGATATGTTGGTTGAAACCAGTGGTTGTTTGAATACCTGTTGCCTTCCTGTGGTCTCCAACCACTCTGCCCATTCTGATTACAGACCGCTGACATCAACAAGACATTTTCCTCCACACTACACACTGTGAACCCTGGAGATGGTTGTGATGTGGTAAAAAACCATCAACAGCCATGTTCACCACGTTCAGAGTCACTTTGAAGCAAGAAGCGAGCTTGTGACTGGAATGCCATTTCCTCAAATTCCAGGATCAACAGATTTGGGAGGAGAAAGTGGCCACTGCTCATCTCCACCCTTATCAACACCACTGAGGTCTCTTGAGCAAGGCCCCTGAAGCCCTGACAGTTCCCCGAGCGCCGTACGGTGGCAGAACCACGGCTCCGACCAAGCAGAAAGGGTCAAATGCAGAGAACCGATTTCCTCGAGGGGATCAAGAGAGTTACTTACTTCACTTCACCTTTCTGATGCTCCTGACTGAGAAACACAGTGACGACAAGATTGAGAAACAAAAGTGGAAGGTGAACTAGCGCGTGAGTCAACAAACGTTTCGCTGAAGTGAAGTCCACTTTGTGACCCATCTGTGTCACCTGAGCTCCTGTACGGGTCGACCTGCCTTTAAGATAGCGACCACTTCGTTCAGCCTCTGTAGGAGTGTCGTGATCCATCATCGTCCTCACTGAAAATCCTGCATTGCTCTGCAGTCTGCTTGTTGGTTGCCTGCAAACTCAGTAAAACTCATCCCAACACTTTGTTTCAATGTGGGCATGACAACACAAAAACCTCACTTTCTCTCCCCATTGCTTAACCTCTCTCGTCCTCACCCCCAATGCACTTGCAGGCCTCCCTCTCCGGATGCCACCCACCACTGCAACCCCCACCTCCACCACCACCACAACCCATGCTCCTCTTCATCTAATTAATTCTGCTGTGAATTAATTACCGCGGGGGAATCTTCCCAAAACAGAAGAGACGGGGCTAAGAGTTGGGGAGTAAACAGGGAGGGGATCTGCATTAATCATCCCTTTTATTCATCAGCAGAGGAGAGAAAAAAAAGAGGAAATAAGGCTCGGAACAAAAGAGGCCACGAAATGAAAGAGCAACGCAACACAAACACGATAAACAAAATTGTTTATTTCGCCCTCACCTCCACATCCGAAATCCCGCGGGGACGTGATTAGGAAATCGCGGCGCTCTTGCCGTTCTCTCCCTCCTTTTTCTTTTGTTTTTTCTCCCCCCTCCACTCCTCCCCACCTCACCACGCTTGACTCGCTCCTCTTTGATGAAGCTGTGGGAGTTCAGAGGGAAGGGGCGCGGCTGGGATATCGCCCGAGCTCAAAGCATCATGGGAGGAGTAAACTTTAGCTGGTCCACGGCGACGTCTGCAAGAGGCACCTCCGTATGCTGGGGGGTGCTGCAAAACCTCGGCTGATTAGAGCTTCAAAGGTGAAGAAACAGCAAGTCAGACGCATATCACTGACGCATTACCTCGCGACAGGGTGCCGATCGAGATGTTTGTTAAGCAAAAAAAAGAGTAATAATCACCGACAAGGCTTGCGGAAACATCAGGAGGAGTCGCGGAAAGCCAAGAGTCAAGGCTGCCAGTGTTGCTGAGTCAGGAGAGATTGACAAGCAGAGCCAATGATGCTTGTGGAACAATGTTGAAGATGATTTGGTCCTTTTTTTTTTTAATTCTGGACTCAAGTTCTAAGAACTGGTTGGAAGCAGGCAGCATATCACATGTTTTAATCCCATGTGGGTGGCTTCCAATCTAAATCAGTTTGTGACGGTGGTGGGATCCTGCTTGTAATGCATGTGCATGCTCACAATAAAGATGTCAGTCGCCCACAGCCAGATCAACCCCACCCAGCCTGAGCACACACACACACACACACACACGCACACACACACACACACACACACACACACACACACACACACACACACACACACACACAGCCTGTCTCCACAACAACAGCAGCACAAAGGCTACACCCAACAATGGGTTAGGGATTTAAATTAGGTCTGAAAAATGTGCAGTACTACATGGGAAGTTTCCCGGCAAGCTGTAAGAAGGATGAAATATGTCCATTGAGGCATCCTGATGCATGCTTCATGGGCACAGATGGGCCACATGCCGACAGTAATGGTCAGGTATTTTGCTGCATTGCTTCACATCTCCAACAACGTGTGACTTATCATGGATCAACGGAATAGCAGTACAATTATGCTTAATATAATCAATTACAAAAGCACAAATTGATTTTTAACCCTTAGCAGGACCCAGCTACATGTAACCAAGACCAGGACCTCTCTCTGGACCTTCATAAGACATCAAAGATGAGTTCAGTCTTTTCTTTTCTTCTTTTTTTCTGTTTTCATCACTCACAGCACTTTGCCATGTAGCCATGTCTGATAATTTGTAACCACTCTCCTCTAAAGACCTATGAACTCACGCAGCAGAGTGAACAGTGATTGATAGGAATTTTTCAGTTTTGCTGAAGAAGTTCCTTTGAATAGTTCCCTCCCATTGTATTTGCACAGGTTATGTTGGCACTTCAGCGAGGCACACAGATATAGCAATTGTCCATTTTTATAATTTGAGAGTTGTGAAAGGTGATCCAAAGGTGTATGTTTTTGGACTGTGGGAGTAAGCTGGCGTAGCTGGAGAGAAGCCACACAGACAAAAGGAGAACATGAGAACTCCACGCAGAAAGACCAGAGGAGGGATGGAACCCACAACCTTCTTGCTAAATCACCAAGGAACTTTCCCAGGGACTCTGGCAGTTGAGAGAGAATTGTCGGCATCGTTTGACGTGTGTTGCCTTCGTAAGCGTAAACCTTGACCTCGACCAGACATGCACTGAACCAAGGTCCAACTGTGTCGTTGCTCCCACGGTACTAGTCAAACCGGCTGGCAGTCCTCACCAGACACAGCCGGAAATTATGTGGCTTTGATCACTTCAATTTGACATGATGACCAATGTGCAGGAGCAAAATTGTTGCGAAGTGCGATCCCGGCATCAGGCCGAAGCAACACCTTGAGGCTGTTTAGTTTGGACTGGCCCGTCGCTTATTACCCGAGAGTTCCCCCAGGGGCCCAACATTAGCATCCACTCAGAGCAATCAGACTGAAATGAATTATGTAGCTACTGTCAGGTGTCAACAAACTCAACGGGACTCACCTTAGTCGGGCACTGAAGTTGAGCGAAACCTGCACTTTTCACTGTCGCGTCTGTTTCTCGGCGCTGGTTTAGAACGCCATTGCTCGCGTCTTGCCAAGGGAAACAGCGGCGGCGTGAAGGGTATGGAGATGGATGAAAGGACCCCGGGCACGGGGCATGAAGCGTTCCCATATGGCACCTTTGCAATGGCAGACACCTTTCTGCTACCAAACCAAACACAGGACGACTGAGGCGAACACAGTCGAGCCGTCAAAATAGACACAGAGTCCTGCTATGGTTCGTGTTTGTGAGGTGATACGAGGACAAATTGGAAGGGTCGGATCAGGCGTTTCTGCGGGTAAGATCCAGCCAAACGCCAGCGTATTACAGTAAATGACATTGCATTTGAGTGAAAAGAAAAAAAGCACAGACTCGTTATATAACTTCTGGTAACGTTTGTTCTCCATCTCCGGGCTGCTTCAGAAAAGGGTAATCATGTTTTGCTGTGCTGTCGTACTAAGATGGATAAATGTTGTCCATGCATACCTCTGCAACCCCAAATTACACATAATGGCGGATGTGCTCCCCAACAAATGTTGATCTATCATCAGGAGCCTCACCAGCATGGATTTAAACGTTTTTGTGTGTTGTGTGTGTGTGTTTTTGCTTCATAGCAAAACTCTCGTTTACAAACCTGCAGGCTATTCACGACGTGCATGAGATTTCTTTGAAAATTCTTGTGTCTCAAAAAGATCAACAATCAAATAATTTTGCAACATTTCAAGGCTCTTGACCATTTTTCAGGATCCACATTTGTTCCACGTGTTTTTGCGAGGCGCGATCCTGCGTTTGCCTCGATCGTCTCCCTGCCTCTCTCCTTTTTTTTTTTTTATCTTAAATAGAGAGGAATCACAGAGGGGCTTCGTCATCGTCTTATGGTTGGGAGCTGTAAATAAATGGTAGCTAAGGAGGAGAAACAAACACTCCTGGGTTTGGTTTTCTTGTAAGGAGACACGCATCATTTCAGACTGAGGGCTTCAATAGCGCAGTAGAGGCAGTAACATAATCCCAGCCTGTAAATTTGCTCATAACAGTAGACACTAGACTACACATTTGTCAGACTGGTGCCATGTGACATTTCAGACGCATTCAATGCAAGCTGTGAAAACTTATTCCGTGCTTGAGCGCGGCAGCTCTCGGCTCCCGTCCTCCACTCCGAGGACGCCTCTCTGCACAGTGGTGGAGTTGAGGATGATCGATGAGCCCCGTTGTCATTTACCCCAACACAGCCACACTTCTGTGCCAAGCACAAAGACAATATGATTTATCAGTAACCGACAAAGTTGTATCCCTGGACGAGACATAAGCCCCGGTTAGAGGGCGATGTGCTTTCCCCAACTTAAATCCCATCTCCAGCTACGAGCTGTCATTCGCTATCCTAAACCCATGCAGATCAGAAACTGAAAACCCTGCAGCTTTCACTCCAAGCACATGCCAGTCCAATTTAGACCCCTTTATCATACCAGTAATCAGACCGTAACCCACACACAAAAAAAAAAAGAACAGAGTGTTCCGTTCCGTCCAGATCGATGCTAACACACCTTCAAGTACAGTTAATCTTAACAAGTCTGTG
Source organism: Nelusetta ayraudi (assembly GCF_046127955.1). Classification (NCBI taxonomy): domain Eukaryota; kingdom Metazoa; phylum Chordata; class Actinopteri; order Tetraodontiformes; family Monacanthidae; genus Nelusetta; species Nelusetta ayraudi. Next base: position 14,073,059 of record NW_027466092.1, on the reverse strand, counting down.
CCGAGGGGAGTGCGTCTTCTGACTTCAGTCCCGGGAAGCTTCACTCTCTCAGCGCTGCAGCTGGCACCAGCAGCACGTGGGGAGGGGCCAACCGTGGAAATGGGATTTGCTGGGGCAGGAGCGGCGGGGATAAGAGACATCCACATAAACGCAATCCAGATGGAGGGATGGACAGATTGATGACCAGGGAGGAGAGCCTGAGTCATCACCACACTCAGTCTTTCTCAAGGATTTTTTTTTTTTTTTTTTCACCAAACTCTCAGATTCACAGGGTTTGACTGCAACTATGCGGCCCTGGTTCCTCCTGATAACAAAACCCAATGTGAGTGACTTGAAGCGGACCGAGACCTGAGTTTTTAATTTGTCCAGATTTTGCTTCTTTTGATCTGGTTCAATTGTGTTTTAAAATGCCCTCTTGGGTCCAGAGGCTATTTCAGAACATGAATAAGAGTCACGAATATCCACTGGTGTTTCCCGTTTCTCTTCTTCTTTTTTTTTTTTTTTTTTTTCCAGTTGTCCCTGAAAATGCTGTTAGACAAATGAATCCAAACATGCTGAGAATTGGCACAAACATGATGCACATTTTTAATTGGGCACTAAGGTCTTTGGCTACTTTTTACTCTTTGTTGTTTGCTTAGTCAACCGGGCCCAATTTGATTTAATGCTTCACTATCTACCAAATAATTCTTTTGGAAAGGCTTCTAGCATTTGCAAAATGGAAATAGTGCCGAGGGATGAGACGTGGACAAATGTCAGGTGGGAACACCCACACACTGGTAGTATTCCACTTGTGATCGGATGACACAGGGCAGATCTAAAAACCAGGTGGGGACGGGATCTATGTGGTGACACTCAACAGGTCGGAAACTGAGACATATCTCATCGGTCACATTTTCTATTGACAATTATGATTTCACACCTACTTCACATGACGCCTGGGGAGTCCAGAGGCCAGTCGTGGTGAACACCTGGTGAAATATGACTTTCGAGCATTGAGGTCAAAAAATAAAGAAGTTTTGTTTTCCTTTTTACAAAAGTTTTTACTTGCCATTCTGCTGCACTTTAGAAAAGAAAAGCTGACAGAGACGGCTGACCTGCTTTCCATCCATCTGAAAGGTTGGTTCAAGAACGGGCGAAGGCTCCAAGAGAGCAACAGACCTTAAACTAAAAGAGAAACGGCGGAGGGAGAAAAAAATAAAATAAAGTGACGAGAAACAAGACAGTGCTGATGTCATGAACCACTGGAAACCATTAGTGGTTCTGAATGTTCCACTGAGTGTTTTCAAGTCGGTGCAGTGCGGACCAAACTCCATTGACATCTTACAATCACCCCATAAGTAAGCTCACACACTCCTGTGTGAATGTTTAGTGGTAAATTGGGAGTGATGAAGCAGAAGTGGGGTCACAGTAGCTCTTTGACAGGCACGGCTACCACCAGGCTCACACAGTCCGACGTAAAAACACAGAGTCGTGCGCACGCAGGTCATCACTCCATCATCGCCTCGCAGCCGCTGGAATGATGTCATCAGCGGCAGCCCCGTTCAGTTTCACAGTTAGTCTGCGTCTGCCGGGCAAAGGTGGCGCCGGGAGTGAAATTTGAAAGAAAGAGCGTACAGAAAATTTGAAAAGGTGGGATAAGTGGATGCAAACACAGAGCTGTCAACACATCACCTTTCCAGCAGCTAGCAGCCACTCCTGATTGATGCCTTGATCCTTGCAGGTTCCTTGTCCCCATGTTGTTGTGGCCCGCTATGAACTATTTAATTGAGCTTTTCTTCCGTCATAAGCGTACATTTTTTTTTCCATCCATCCACCTATCCAACACCCAGGGTCACGGCTGGGATACAGCCCAGCTGCCTCAAGGTGAAGGTGGGTTACACCCTGAACAAGCCCCCAGTTTTACCACAAAGAGACAAACAGCCATCCACGCTCACATCTAAAAACAATTTACAGTTGCCACTTGGCCTAATGTGCATGTCTTTGTATTGTGGGTGGAAGCAGGAATACCTGGAGCGAAGCCACAGTTTCACAGAGAGGTCATGCCAACACACCACACAGACACACAAATACCCCAGACGTGGGGTATTTCTGTGTGTACCCTAACCCACAACCTCCTTGTTATGAGGCGACAGCGCTAAGTTCTGCACCACTGGATGGTTCTGACAGCAATAGGCTGATCATGACTGCTAAATCAGCCTCATAATTCCAACATGGACATACACGGACTGCTCTTCGAAACTCTGCAACGGAAACTGGGAAGTTCTGTTTCGATTAATTTACTGTCCTTGTTGTAGTCCTAGTTTAGCAAGTCCAAATGGCAAAAGTTATTAAATGTGGCTCACACCTTAAAAAGGATGAGTTTAAATACTAGAGCTACGGTTAGTGTGGTGACCTAGTCAAGACAGTGCAAGGCTGCGTTTTCCTGCCCTGATATGCAAGTGTGAGGAATCCAAAAATCCTGACTCAGGAAGTCTAAGCAATGACGCCCGAGATCTTCATTGAACTGCAGGCTGACACATCCTGCTGCTATGGCAGCGGCAGCGCCAGGGAGGCAGGAGGCCTTGACATTGGCTGGAGAGGCACCTCAGCTCTGCTCCCCTCATCCATCTAGGTTAGCCCTGCGCTGAATCCAGCTCAACATTATGTGTTGGTAAATAAAATACATATTTTTTGAATCAATTAAGGGCCCTCTACCACAGCAATTTAACTATCAGTAGGGGTTCGGACCCAGTATTTATTTCTTTTATCCGAGCGATTCATGGTCAGCGTCTTCCCGGAGTTGTGATAGTTTTCCTTGGAACACACGGATTTGAGCAACTCCTGCTGGTGGATGTGGAGGGAGAAGATCGGATGACTCACGATGACTTGCCAAAGTTATTTCTGTCTGTCTCCATTACTGCTGGTCATATTTCAATGCTGCAGGATGACAGTGGAAATCTCTCTTCATGTTGCTGTTTTTTTTTCTGCTTCTCATTCTACTCAGAATGCTCCATATATTTTTTTTCCTTTTCACCAGAAGCATCTGATTTTTCTAAGCCTCTGCACAAAGACTGGACGGGAATCGCTGCTGAAGTCTCACATTTGGCTATCGGCTCTTTGACAAGGCCTCAGCGTGAGTCGTGCTTGTTGATAACACTGTTTTGAGTGATGGAGCGCTTCCTCGGGGCATGTTAGACCGTCCCGCACAATCTCAGTGATAGATTTACTCTCATAGACAATAGGCAGAATTCTCCAGAGGCATGAAAGGAAAATGAAATTATACAAGTCTGCAGGTTGCCATGGCTCCAGGCTACGGAGGACAGTTTAGCAACTCAAATACAAGTCAAATCAGACATCTGCATCTTCCAGAAACTTGGATGATACCACTGTCACAATGATCCGGCGGGCGTTACCGCCTGGAGCTTGCTCCTGGTAGGGCTACCCTTGGCGGGCAGGTCTTCCGTGGAAGTTCCAGATAGACAATGACCCATAGCGTGTTGCAACACTGCAAGGTGGCATCCTTAACATCCGACTATTCTGCAGAGCGCTAACAACTCACCCAGAAGAAACCCTTCTGTTACAAAACCTTAAGAAGACCATTGTCACTACCTTCTCTCTCCAGGTGGTCAATTAGAAAACTTCCCCGGAGAGTCCCTCCATCCACAGAGTGGTGAAATAGCAATTCTGAAAGCATTGCAACTGATCACAACTCCAGTTCACTTCAGGACTTTCATTTGAAGCCTTTCAATTGTCTTAAAAGTACATGGAGTTTGTTTGTGAGGTAAGTGGTCCTCAGTGGAACGGCACTCATCGTGATCCATGCTGGGCCAGTTCATATGAATATGTGTATCCGTATCATCTCACAGCAAGGTCTGGTAGCAGACCGTCCCATTTTTTTGCAGTTCTCTCCAGGTCTGCTAGTGACACTAAAGTGCCAATTGCGTGTCAGTGCCTCGGCTCGGTTGAAAGGTACCTTACTTTTCAAAAACATTGACTGCTGCAGTTTTTTGCAGCCCAGATCACAGATGAGTGAATGATTAATGTGCCAGTAAAGTCATTGACATGAATCACTGCATTATTCCAGACATTTGCCTTCGCTAAGAATAAGAAGGCAGGTCAACTGTCTAAATTTTCACCAAGGTTAATGGAAAAGGAGTCGTTGACAAATTCAATTGCTCTATGACAAGGTGAAGCGAAAAGACCAGGCAAAATAATAAAGCACAATAAAGCAATGGAGCAGTTCTGAAGTTTAATTAACAAAAAAAAAAAGAAAAAAAAAGAAGAGGACAAATCTATTACTGTGCAAAGGGTAGTGCAAGTGTCCAGAAAACAACTGGATGCAACTCTGCTATTGAAAAATAATGAATCAATGAAAGCAGGAGTGGACAAGAACAACAAAACTGTTGAGTGAGAATCGTTTCAGCAGCAGTTTTAGTCTCCAGACTGACCTTGGATGCTAACTGGCCAAAGAATACTTCAGTATCTAGTTGTCTCGACTGAATACTGTCCATGGCTGCAGATTATTTAGCCTTAAACAATTATTTTGTCCACTCCTGCTTTCATTGGTTCATTATTTTTCAATAGCATATGGACTTCAAACAAAGACTCCGATGCAGAAGTCTGCCCTCTAGTGGAGTTGCACAAGAGCCGGTTTGCCCCCTAGTCCCCCCTCTCCACCCCCATAAAACCCTTACACTTTCTTTCTTTTTTTTTTGACAGTTAATTCTCTATGTAACTTGTGGAAGAACATATGTGATGTGCAGTGAGTGCAAGCTGAGCCCGTGAATCATGCTCTAGCTGGATGCATTAATCTTTATTGTCCCTACCTCTCACTCCCCCTCTAATGCTCTCCTGCTTTCTAATGACTCACGTGGCTGGTGGTCCAGCGGCCAGGCAGCACCCCCAGCAGTGTCCGAGGAAAGACCGCAAGAGCCTCCATCGCTGCCAAACCTCCTGCAGCCTTGGGTTAACGTGTGTGTGTGTGTGTGTGTGTGTGTGTGTGTGTGTGTGTGTGTGTGTGTGTCAACGAGTCTGTTTGTACACTGTATTCAAAAGCCGCATGGCAGCCAAGGCTCAATCACAACAAAACCAGAAACAATTTCCACATGAAATTGCAACACGCTAGATATTTGGATTGGATGCTGCTCTTCCTTCCTGGAGGGTTTTGTTTGTTTTGGGTTGTTGTTGTTTTTGTTTTCCCTCCACAGAGGGATAAATATGTGTCACTTCCTTTACAAGTCCGATAATGTTTGAAAATCATTCAGTGGGCCGACTGTTCTCACTCGTTTGTATGAGATTCATTTGACAGTCCGGACAAAAGTGCAGTAGTTGACACAGCAACGAAGGCAACCAGAGCAGCGTTTTTGATTGTTTTTAATCTCTCATACTATACAAACAAGCTTGACAGCAGCCCTTCTGCAGAGCCTTGCCGTCCTATACTATGGCTGAACCGTCGGTTTCATCTTCGAAGCCTCCCTAAACCAGCCGTCCAGCGACTTGCACGGAACCAACAGCTTTTCAACACCTTGATAATCTAGTTTTGCAGCCTGTAATTTCCTTGTAAAAGCAGCCATGCGACAGAAATGTGTGGTTAACGCTCAATATAAATGTTCAACTTTGGGTAAGGCGGGCTGTCCAGTTTTTTTTACAGTATTCGGAAATGGGGCTATTACTGTTTGTCTGCGTCTACAACTTTGAACCCAAATCTTGACAGACAGTATATAAAGAGTTGTTGCGTTCTTTGCAAATCTGCATTCCAGACTCAGTCAGCGGGTGACTGTGTTTCGCCAGTTTCCAGCTCATTAGCATGAAGTACGAGATCCCGCTTTCATGGTGTTGCACCACAAAGAGTTAAAGACACACAAAGACATTTCTTTCATGCAACCATGTGTACAATACAAATCCACAATTCTAGCGACCTGCTCCTAAACAGTGCTCGGGTTACACATCCAGCTTGAGGCTGCGTTCACTGACTGACGAGACCTTGGTGGTCCATCAGAAAAGTTTCTGAAAGTTTTGCAACCAAATTTAGTCCACGGTGAAATTGTTACAGCAACATTCGCTATGAGTCATATTCCATGTAGACGTAGGATAATATGTTCAAGTGTATTTCCAAACATGTTTTATATTAAGGAAAAAAACATTCCAGGCTCTCTTGTTTGGGGTCTTCTTGTTCTTTTTGCGATTATCTAAGCTGACAGACCAGATTTAACGACTCGTTTCAGACACACGATGTCCTTTGCCACACGCGTAGGACCAGTGCAAGCATTTCGCTTTGTTATTTATTCTTGGTAACAACAAACAAAATTATCATTGCCTGATGCAGCCACACCTTTGGAAGCACAAAAAAGATTGTTCTGTAACTTTTTTATGATTGAATTTGACAATATGCAAGATTTTAAGGCTGTCCAAAAACTTTTTTTTTCCCAGTACTGATTCTGGAAAAGGTTCCTATTGAAGGTTTTCTAGGCAAATCTGCAAGATTTGAACACATCATCTGCAATCCAGCAGCGGCCACCACTCGGTTGAAAACAGACCACGCCCACTAATTCATCTTTTCTTACATCATCGCTACTCCCAACACATTTGTTTAGAACAGTGGATTTCTGAGTCCTGCTCTGTAAAAAGCGCCTTGCACTTGCAAAAAGTACTGCATGTGGTCTTTGCTTCTAATTACGTCGCCTGTATTGCAGGCCTTTCTGACCACACCACCAAAGGTTTACAGGCCCTTCATTACACACTCAGTTTCTTGTGTAAACGGGGAAACAAGCCGCCCCGTAAGCTGCAGCATCGAAACCACACCGCTTCCTACAAAGAGAAAAAAAAAAGAAAACAACAAAAAAACACTTCCTTAAATACTGAATCCTTTCTTGTGCTCACGGCAATGGCTGTCAAAATCTAATGAGCATCAATTTTTGCCAGCTGGCCCGTGCGCACATTCAAATTTGTGAGGCAACACTGTAAACTGTGTGTGCAGAGTTGTTTTGATTCATTCTGGGTTTTTTTTGTTGATGTTAGGTTGCATAATATATATTTGGTTGTTTTTTTTTGTCGTACTCGAATAATGGCCGCTGCTGTCAAATAGGTAGTTTGATATGCACATGACAAAAATAATTTGCACATGTGCAAAATGCTTACATAAGATCTTGTGAATTGCAAATGGATGGTTTAAAAAGACTAAATTCTCATCGACTGCATTGGCCCAAAACTCTCGGCCATGAAACCCCCTCTGTACATATAAGAGCATCCACATATATTTCTTGACTTTTCTAAGCCTCCTTGAACAAAAAAAAAAAATCATATCACATTTTCCATGCATTAGGATGCCGGTGCCCGGTGTTGAATAAAATTCTGAATAATAACAATAAAAAAGTAAGACTCTGGCAGCCGTGTCGTACGTGCATATCGCCATTAGAGCCATTAGAGGCTATTTGAGAACGGATCGACCTTCGCCAAGGCTGTTGGGAACGCTGCGGAAGATTATAGCCCAGCCCTGCAGACCCGTTTCCAGCCCATTTCTCTGCAAAAGATCATAGTCTATTGGCTGAGCGGCGGCTGCACTTAGCGCCACTGAGGGAGACAGTCACGCTCGGCCAAGTCCGCTGGTCCACTGGCAGCGGAGCCTGGCACGAGAAAGTCCCTGCTCCGGAGTTTACACAGCCAAGAGTTGAAGACCGGCCTGGCAGAACATACCCACTCAGCCCGGCAGAACACATGGCAGCGCTTAAGCTCTTAACCCCCTCCCCCCGCCCTGCCCGCCCCCAACCCCAACCATACCCTCCCCACGCCTCACCCCCAACTCAAATCCTACAGTACAGCACTGCGTAAACATATAGCAGCGGAGGAAAGCGGACGATTCAGACTATTGGGCTCTTTTAGTGAACTAATCTATTTCTAATGTTTTCCTCACCATGGCTGCCGGTAACTGAGAGGACCAAGAATTAGAGATGTAATCTAACAATCAACCTGCTCCCAGGTTTTTGTGGCAAACAATACAATATAACAAGGTGGTTTACAGAAGCTGCTTTATTCCTTGGCTCTTCGGGAATGAGACAATATTGGTGCCTCAAAATAACAGGGTTTAAAGTTGATTATCTTCAGATCTACTAACGGGCTCAGTGAGCTGGACTGGGTGAATGGGCTATATTCACCCAATCCACCCATACATGTGTAACAATAAAGGGCAATTTGATGAAATATAAATCTATTTGTCTCATGACAGACAAAAACCCTAAAATATATCAGCATTAAGTTTTCACTCAACAATAACAAATTGATTTTTTTATAAACAGCAGGTCTGCTTGTAAGTTGGCGACTATATTGCAGCGGCATGTTCCTACAGCAGCTGTGGAACATGGTTCTGCTTACAGTTCTGTGACAGTTTGAGTATTATTATTTTTTAACATGACATCACAGCTGGTATAAGAAAGTGAGATTTGGTGAGACATGAACACAGGCACTAACAGTCCCCCTCCGAGGTTACGGGTGTTGCAGACCACTCCAATGTGCTCTACCCCATTTTTTTTCGCAGCAATTTTGTCGGAGGAACTTGGATATTTGGTGTGATGAATGTTGCAGTTCTCTCACCATCTTTATGGTGCATCTTCCATCCAGGAACACTGCTTAAAACCAACCAGCCCACCCAAAGAAGGCCATCGGCTCTGGTCATTCACAATGCTTCCTTAAATTTTCCGGTGGCCATGTGCACACCATGTGGCCCAAGCGAGTGAATGAATGATTAATGTGCCTTATTAATGTGAAGGTGTGTGTGTATTGTTGTGGCAGCATGTGGAAGCTATGGAGCTTCACCATGGAGGTTCAGTAGATGCTGGGGGATGTTTTTGCCTCCAATTATGTCTTCCAAACTGTGTTTACAACACTTATCAAGTTTCTGTAGGGACATTGTAGGAGGTTGGAGTCACGGATTATCACCAGACTGTGCCGATGTAAAGCTTGGATCAACCATCAAAAGTTTTAATCAGACAAAGAAAACAATTTCACAATATTTTCTGTGTCTTTGGAGGAAGGAGGGGGGGGGGGGGGGGTTAACGGTTGGGTCTAATTGAAGACACATGCCAGGTGCACTATGGGAAACGGTCTCAGCTCTCCTTCTGGAAATTGACCTACGGTTACAAATTAGTGAGTCTGGCCATATCAGCGATGTAACGTCTAATGTTTCAACACCTACATTTAAAAGATATCAAACAATTATGTGAAGTTCTCTCAAACCAGTCCGGGAATTTTAAAAAGTGCATCTTAGAGAGCAAGAAACAATAGATAGAGAGAGAGAGAGACAGAGAGAGAGAGAGAGAGAGAGAGAGAGAGAGAGAGAGAGGGAGATGGACATTTTTCTTTTGTTGAAACACTTATTTAAAATTTCCTTTGTTCTAAAAATGGCTCAAAACAGAAGCACTCAACCTTTGACTTAGTCTTCGTATCATTACTTAGCTAGTCCTGAACCCCCGAATTGTACACATAATAGTGACTCGTGAGCCAATATTATATGTCTCTATTAACGTTTTCTCTATCCAGTAGTGTTCAAGATTGGTCTCGGTATCAAGACCACTTTTTAAGGGTCTTGTTCTTGTCCCGGTCAGGGCCAACTCTCAAAGCATATAGATTTGGACATGGACCTCTGTGGATGACTGACTGAGTAACCCAAATGACTCGAAAACACCATTCTCCTCAGTAGCTAGCCAATACACAACTGCACGGTACTTACTGTGATGTTCATTGTAGAGTCAGACGTGCCATTACACTACATGTCAACACCAATGAATGCCACAGACTTCTTCGTCCATTTGGTCGTAGGCTAAACTATTACATTAATCTGGAGTTATCAATGCTGTTTTAGTGGAAGCAGGAAAACGAAACAATACATACATCTGTGTTTTAGTGTATACGGCTAAAGGTTGTGCTCAGCTAATTGGATTTTCAAAATAAATATTTAACTCAATGATAAACTCATTTCATATTGGCAACATGTCAGGGGAATTAATGTTGTTAACGCGAGGCCGCGGGTCAAGTCACGACTGCGTTAATAAGTGAGTGCTGTCGATGCATTTTTCTATCCTAGAGCAGCGAATGAACGTGAAGCTGTGTCGTGTGTGCAATTACGCAAATGTCCCTGCGATGTTCGACAGCAGGTGCAGAGGTGTCAATGCCATGACAATTTTGCATGCATTGGCAAGCCGGTGCACATGCATACAATAATCATCACATAAACCTCCCGCACTGGACTCAACATCTCCTCAAGTACCGCACCGAGAGAAGAGCAATAAGTGTTTTAATACCAGACAGCGAGAAATTGGAGACTGGCCGGAGAGAAAAACTCAGACTAAAGGAAGGCAAGAATATTAAAATCAAGTCAAGTCGCAACAGTAGATACAGCCGTGTCCCTGGCAGCTCGTCTCTCTGAGTTGGATGGGACGGATCAGATTGCAGCGCCGAGCTCCACCAGCCGGGTTTCTTGGATCGTGAGGCGTCAGCTTCTGCCAGAACTGTGTCAATAATCCGAGTGGATGGAGTTCTTCCACCCTCTCAGAACCACTCGCTGCCTGTCCAACCACGTACACCCGTATATAACGTAGTCAGTCGCTCGTGATCCCGGAAAAAAGACGCTCGTATGTTTGTTCGCTCTATGCATAAACACACAGTGTTTCCGCAGTTTTTAACAGACTTTTAACAGAATTCGGGAACATGAACAGCTCAGGCTATATTTGTCTTGCCCAGGATTGAAAGTCTAAACCTGCTAACACACATACAGCCCATAATTTAATACGCTACATTTTGGCGCTGAGGATTTGTTGTAAATCGAATTGGGTAGATTTAGTCATTTCAAATCATTGCCGGTCACATGTGTTTATATAAACCCCATTTGCTCTGGTCATATTCATATCCTATTCCTCTTTGATGTATCCATTTACAGCAATAACCATATTTCTAAAAAGGAGATAATTTAAGTTTCATCCCCATCTAATCTCATCAAAATCTAAAAAGCCTCCATCCAGCACCTCATCTGCCCATTCGAGTGGAAAAACTTGGAGTTTTGTTCATTATGAGCTGCCAGACGTTGCAAGAAGAGATGGGCTCGGTTAAAACAAGTTTTATGTAACAATATACTAATCTCCCGACACAAATTGAGTCCAGAGTCGAGGTTCCTCCTGTAATAGTTGCAAAGGGGAGGCAAGAGTGTAATAATAGTCTATGTATGCACAGACTGAGACAAAGCCAATAAAACACAATGGGTTGTTTTGGATTTGACCAAAGTTTAGGCAGCAGCATTTGTGCATTCAGTGCAGCTTGACTGTGAAGCCAGGAAGTTCTGATTAATGTCAGATTTGCATTAGACAAGGTCCACATAGGGACTTCAATTGAAAAACCAAATGCATTTCCTACAACCAATCTATATGCTCTAACTGGCTACTTTATTATGTTTAAAGTTTAGTGGCCAATCACGTGGCAGCAGCTCATTGCATTTAGACCCTGTCCACACGGGAACGTTACAGTTTTGTTTTGTTTTTTCCCGGGGTCGAAAAAAGTCGCGTCCACACGCTGGCAGATGGAAACGGAACGGTGGGTGAAAACGATGTAATGCGTATGCCACACCGAAACGTGGCGCTGTTAACAGACGCTGACACAGCCACCGGACCCAAGATTTAGAAAGAGGGCATTTCCGCTACACACAGTACAATAAACACACAGAAAACAAAAATGGCGAGTAGTGGAAAGAAAGTGAGTCTGAGGTTTTGTGAGGTCTTGTGGTAATATTGCCAACAAATCTTGAAGCGCCTGCAATACAAAGACAACTCCGCTCGCCGCTATCCTTGTTTTTTGTGCCGCTGCTCCCGAATTGCATGCCTTGTTTTTTCCGGTCACATGACAGTGACGGTGCGATGACGTCATCGTTTTACAAGGAAAAGACGTTTTCACTGTCCAGACGGCAGATTTTCCCACCCTGGGACCCCTTTTCAAAAAAATACAGTTTCGGGGGACCCAAAACGCCGTCGGCATATGGACGAAACGGCGTAACGGTTAAATACTTTACCGTTTCCACCAAAAAACGTTGCCGTGTGGACAGGACCTTAGTCGGGCAGACGTGGTGAAGCGACTTGCTGGAGTTTACAGCAAGCATCAGAAAGATGAAGGAAAGGGACTGAAGTGATTCTGAACGTGGTGAACATGGTTGTTGGTGTCAGACGGGCTGCAGGTCTGAATGTTTCCCATCACATCACAACCATTTCCAGTGTTGCCAGAGGAGGTTATTGACGCCAGGGGTCAGAGGTCAGAACGGACAGAGTTGTTGGAGACCAGTGCAAAGATCGTTTTAAAGCGTTTTAACACTCACAAGATGAAATAATCAACTGTGGAGTTTTTCCTTTAGGCCCTCTGTTGTATCACTCCCACACATTAGTCCGTGTTTGTTTAAATGTGCAAAACTTTGAGGACATTGCATTGGAATAGACCCTATTAAAAAAAATGCTGCTAACGAGCTGTAGTAGCTATGATTCATCCTTGCCGGGACATCTGGACCGCGGCAGCAGATGGGGTTGCGGGTGGAGAACGAGAGGCTGCCGTCAGGTCGTCATGCAGGCAGCGGCCAGTCGTACTGAGATGGAGCTGCTGCGCTTCATTATCTGTGGCGTATTAGGTAACACTGTGATTCAGCGATACATCTAAGAACTTGTGGGTACATGAGTGGGTGGGGTGGGGAGGCATAAGTGGATGGAGCAGTCAGAGTGTAAACAAAAGTCTTAGGTTTCCTGATTTAATACCAGACAAGTTCTCGCCAATGAAACGAGCTGACGGCAGGTTCAGGGAGCAACTTTGCCCATTTCAGGGAGTTTTCAAGCAGAGCGTGTCAAAGTGGGAGACGTTGCTGCAGTCAGAACCGCTAATTAGAGGAAATCCTTGATGAAAACTGGAGGGCATTGGCAAAAGCCCATATTATATCATCTTCTGAGATGCAATTCTGTTGTCTTTTTGGGGTTTTGTTTTTTTTCCTCTCGAACATCAGAGTTCTGTGCAGATACAGTCTTCAAACTTTAAATCCCCCGGTGGCCTGGGCTTGGACAGCTGATCAAAGAAGTTATCCATCATTTTTAAAATAAAAACAGACACAAAAAAAATCACTCCGGAAACATTATAATAGGCTGAGGCTGACTCAAAAATTCCATAAACCATGTCAGTCAGAGTGCTGTTGTTTCATCTTCTTCACCGAGTGAAATTCACTAGTGTGTGTTTCATTCCTGAGAATTCATGTTTTTCAGTGGAATTGGATAGTTCACTTTGGAATTTTCAAATTAACTTTAGTACCAAGGAAAAAAATATTTTTCTCTGAAAAATGGCTGTAAATCACTGTAGTAACTATTACTATTAAGACACCCTGTAAAACCACAGACAATTAAGAGAAAATGTGCAAGTGCTGCTACACTTGCACAGTTTTATTACTTGGTATTTCCATATGTAAAGAAAGAAACAGCACTGAAGATTTTTCTTTTTTTCACCTATTTCATATTTCACCTATCTTCACCTGCTGCAACTCAAACAGACTGAAACAATGACCAATGACACCTTTCTTTACCAAGACACAACAGTTTTGTAACATCAAGACAAGACTCAGGGTGACTGATTGCTAACCCTTCTTCTCAGTAGAGCAGACTTGCAGGGTTTCTCCAGCGTTCTTTCAAGATGTTCACGACTCGACATCCCTTAAGGTGCAGCTCTAATCCAAACTGCAAGCTCAAGGGGACTGAGAAGCTGCTGTAGCTCCACCTTCTCCTCTACCAAAATTACCACTTCCACCCATCGGTCCAACCCCAGAGCGCCGTCACCGTGACCACTCCCGGTTCCAGCCTTAATCCAAGTCTCACTTCCAGCTCCCGAGTCTCAAAACCCTTGGCCTCGGCCAGCCCAGGGCTTGGCCTCCAACGGTCGGCCACATCTGGAACCAATCGAGGGTGTTTGTCGTCGCGAATTGAATCAAATTAAAAAGTTTAATATTTAATGCGACACCAGATGGAAGCGGAGAGGGGAAAGAGGCCCCTGCGGTCGGCGCTAATATCCCCTACTGAAGAGCCATGTTGCATTCCTGGATGGGGAACCACTGGAAAAATACACACGCGTTCAGAATGTGTACACACACACACACACACACACACACACACACAATTAGTGCATCAACACTGGCAGACTCACAGCCTCAAGTGCAGAAGACGTGCACAATGGCGAGAAGGTGGGTGACAATGCCACGCTACCGCTGGACGCTGGGATGTGGAGACAGCAGGATTATCCTGTTGGTCAGAGCGGAGAAAATAAGGCGACTCGCCGCCCACGGGAACAAATGTTGCAGAGCCATTTGCTTAGCGGCTTAGAGGCTTAGCTCAACGAAAGACACCCGACGGAAGGAAACATGGGAGAAAGTACAAAGAAGTCTACAAATGGAGAAATTATATGGACCCTTTCCTGCGCTTAATACGGAAATGGACAAACAGTAAATTGCACAAACCCAAGGTATGACGCATGGTAGAGGAGATGAGGAGACACATGGTTTGACAGTGGTGGCCTAGAAGTTGGAGAAGTGAGCTTGTGATCGTAAGATTGCTGGTTCAAATCCCCAGACCTGGGGGACATTTGGAGTCAAGCAGTAGCCACTTTCTCCGCCTTTATCGCTACCTTTGGGCCCTTGAGCAAGGCCCCCAAGACCCTGCCTGCTCCCTGGATGCTGCACACACTCTGTTGCCACACTGGATGGAAGGATGGAAGGGCAACTAGACAAAAAGAGCAATCTTTCCAAAACTCTGTGCCATTAGAAGTCACATGATCCTGCAGAGTGAGCACCATAGCTCATAGCAACCAGCAACGATGGCTTTAAGTACTTTTAAATGACTCTTTATTTCACAAGGTCTCTCTATGTACACTTGACACCTAATGGCTGTGAGCTGTTTTCAAACCACCACGGCAAACCTGAATCAAACTGAAGAAAAGCGGTTTATTGGTTTTATGACTACAAAGCCACGACGCCCAGTCCCCGCTGTCATAAAATAGCGTGTGAGGTACTTCAGGTTTCTGCCACTGATTAGGTACCAAGTTGTTCTTGGACATGTTGGACGTTGCGTCAGCTGCAGCTTCACAAAGTAAAATTAAAATGTGGCGACGGTGGCGTGAAAAAGTCTCCTCTGCTGATGCGGTGCTAATTAGTGGGCCTGAACGCATCGCCATAAAATACTTTGTTGAAAGCTCAGAAAAGGCTGTATTCTTTACAGTGACTGTGACTGTGTTTCTTATTCTTGAAACCGTCCTGGCCAGCGATTCAGATACTTTGAGCATTTGAGTCCGGTAGCTCTTCCTGCAGTGAGTTTCCTAAACTTTAAGACAAAATCCCAGCTCCTATCCAGTGTAAGCAGGTTCCAGGTTCTTGAAGTGACTCCTGTTGTCAACAACCACGTGATCAGTAATTAGCCAACGTGTTGCTGAATACCAGGCGGACTCAAGTCGACTGGTCAGTCCAGTAGGTTCAAATTGTCTCATCACAGGCACCATATTCATTCATTCATCTTCTATACCCGTTAATTCCTATTCAGAGTCTTATCATCTGTCTCTATGATCACATAGAGACAAACAACCATTCACACTCACATGCACACCTGTGGACAATTTAGAGTGTTCAGTTGACCTCACATGCATGTTTTTTGGAGTGTGGGAGGAACCCGGAGAGAACCCACGCAGACACAGAGAGAACATGCAAACTCAACACAGAAAGGTCCCAGGCTCGGAATCGAACCCACAACCTTTTGCTGTGAGGCGGCAGCGCTAACCACCGTGTCGCCCAGGCATCCTATATTGATGTTTTAATCCACAAATAACTGGGCCGAGGACTTGGTGTTGCATTATAAATTGCATGTCTGTGTCATCATCAGCAAACTGTGTCCATGTACGGAAGTTTCCCTGGAGGAGTTTTCTTTCACACCGCAGAGCTGTGCCAGGAAACAAACCTCAAACTTCCTCAATCCACCACAGATCAACGCTTCTCACGTTTGTGAATTTCTCTTGTTCAAGTAAAATAAATGCCTTAGATTAGATCAAAGTCAATTATCACTACCGTATGAAGGTTCAAGCGGAGGAGCTGGCGAGACACGAGCGACTGCCAGTTTATTTCCAGCTGTCCGACCAGAGGCTGTGTGCTGTGCACGTGTGATACCCTTTTGTGCAACTTTTGCGTGAAACATACTGCGGCGCACATGTCTGGTGATGAAGCCGACTCATTGTGTACGTAAAGCTGATTAATATAATGAAGATTAATTCCGGAATCGACCACCATCAGACTTTGCAGCAGCTTTCACGATGCGTTTGCGGGACGTTCAAAACCGTCACCAAGTTGGCACCAGGGGCCCCAAAAACCTCTGCAAACACGTGCGCGTGTGCACGCAGGATGGAAAAAAAAGCAGACGCGTGCAAAATCCTGCGTCGCATGAACTCTTTTTTTTGTCACACGCTCACTGGTGCAGGAGGGGAATCCCCGTACAGGATGGAGGGTCCTATAGGAGCTGGAGTGGAAAGAGCTGGGATGCTCCGGTGGGAAGGAGTCCAGGAGAAGTGTTTTCTGGTGCCTGACTGACTCTCTGATCCCACGGCTGTAACACAAGTCAGCTGACATTTCAGTGGAGCAACTCCACACCGCTGATGATGCCCCCTCGCTGGCTAAAACACACACAAATCTCTCTGTGGAAAACCTCACCGGGGGGAAAAAAAAAAGCCACGGCCACGGACGCCTCCATTCAAGCCACGCCCCCCAACTGCCAGGAAATCCACCCCCTCCTCATATAGGTTTCATATGTCTTGTTGTGGGTTTCACTAATAGTTTGGAAAAAAAATATGATATTCCCACGTGGGGGAACTGGCTGTGGCAGCCAGCAAATGTGCAACACGGCGCAGGACAGTGGTGAGTCGAGCAGTAAATTCTACCTGTTGGAGTCGATCCAAACACCTGAAACAGCAGCGAGGCAAAACTCCACGGTGACCACGGTGACGACGGCTTTCGTCCAGTCTGACCTGAACCTGTCCTCCTCTCTCCAGCTAAGCATCTGTCCACACGTCTGCAGATACAAACACAGAGCAGAGCCTTCCTCCCACCCAGCTGGCAGCCAGCTGTCTTCACTGGCGCACCGAGTCCCAACAGAAGGCTTAAAGACATAAAGACAGAGGTTATTTAGAGTAGGTGGTGCAGTGGTCGGCACCGTCGTCTCACAGCAAGAAGGTTGAGGGTTCGAAGCCGGGCCTGGGCCTTTCTCTGTGGAGTTTGCATGTTCATCCCTTCGTCTGCATGGGTTCTCTGTGGAGTGCTTTTGACTTCCTCCCATCGTCCAACGACATGTATGTGAGGCAAATTAAATTGTATGCGTGTATGAACAGGGCGACACGGTGGCGCAGTGGTTAGCGCTGCTGCCTCACAGCAAGAAGGTCGTGGGTTCGATTCTGGGGCCTGGACCTGGGACCTTTGTGTGTGGAGTTTGCATGTTCTCCCTGTGTCTGCGTGGGTTCTCTCCGGGTTCTCCGGCTTCCTCCCACACTCCAAAAGCATGCATGTGAGGTCAATTGAACATTCTAAATTGTCCGTAGGTGTGAATGGTTGTCTGTTTCTATGTGGCCCTGCGATGAACTGGCGACTTGTCCAGGGTGTCACCCTGCCTTCGCCCTAAGACAGCTGGGATAGGCTCCAGCAGACCCCCGTGACCCTGAATAGGAATAAGCGGGTATAGAAGATGAATGAATGAATGAATGTATGAACAGTTGCTTGCGTCTAAGCGGCCCTGCGATAAACTGCCGATGTGTCCACAGTGTAACCTCGACTTCACCCACTGACTCCCCCTGCACCAGACACCAGATAAGGAAAGAAGCAACCGTGATAATTAAATGAGACAAGAAGCCAAGAGTCAAGTGAAATTGAAATGTATTCAGGTATTGATGTGTCTCAGCTTCACCCCAGCTGATGTCTCTTCCCCTGGACAAATGATCTCTTGCAGTGTTGACGCAACGTTTCAATAGCTAATTGTGTCTGTCAGGATTTGGGAGCACCGTCCCAGTAGTTTCCCGTCATGATGCAAAGGTCACTTTGTGGCTGGAGACATAATGTTTAAAACACTGTGGTTTTTTTAGGTCTCGTATTATGCAACAGTTCCCTGACACGTTTTCCACCCCCAAACTGCTGTTCTAAACTTCTTGTGAATGCTCTCCTTTTCAGAAAGCGTGTTCTGACGGAGGGCTGTGAAATCAGCTCATTGTGATGTCACAGGTTCTGTCACATGGTGGCCAGGTTCTGCCCCTCCTGGTGGCCGCCGGCAAGAGCACGTACTGGAGTGACTGAAAACAAGATGGCAAGTTCAGTCGTCGATTCATCTTAAAGCTGGAGATGAGGCGGGACAAGGCTTTTGCAGCGACAATAAAAAATGAGGAAGCAGGAAGTGAACAGATCCTGACGGCCAACTTGATCTCCTCACCGATGAAACACGCGCAAGGTGCGGTTAGATTTTGCTGCACGGCACTAACAGAGGGCTAAATGTTCCTGGAGATAGAGAGAGATTTGACATCGTAATAAATTCTTTGAAATACGCAATTACTTTGAATGCAAGCTGGAAGCAGTTTGTTCAGAAACTGTTCAGTTGAGCGGAATCGTCTCAGTGCCGGAAGCGAGTCAGTGGGTGCTGGAGGAGCAGCGCACAGCCGAGAAAAGCCTCCGTTTGCACAGTCAACCTTTCCCATGCATACAAGAGGGTTATAGGGAAAAAAAGAATAAATCACACAAGCATGTTGATTGTCATTGCTGAAATTCTGGGTGAGCCGCTTCAGGTCTGGCATGGCATCATTTTCCAAGGCTGCTGTCCGCAGAGGGAAACACTGATGAATAAGTTCCAACGCAAGAAATTTGGACTATTTAACAAGCCGAGCGGTGAAAGCTGCTGCTGCTGCTGCTGCTGCCGCTGCTACTACCGTTTCCAGCAGAGATCTGGATTTTCTTCTGTCTCGGCTCGTGTGATTTACCACCTGGTCCTGCGACGGCTGTGAGTCCCGCCGCCGGGTTTCACGTTCGAGTCGCGCTGTTTTCATTGGCTGCCGCCGCCGCAGCAGGAGGAGAAGCCGTGAAATCATTCAAAAAGGCTTCTGCGTGCGTCCACAAGCAGCGAAATGGTGCAGCTCACGTGTGTCCGAAGGCATGTGCGAGCGTGCACAGACATGTGCGCGCATATGTGCGTAGGCGTTCGGTGTGCCTGCCAGTCTGGGGTTCTCCTGGCAAGGGAGGCTTCCCGCTGCAGCATCAGAGGTGACGAGGTGCGAGGGCGTACGCGCACACACACACACACACACACACACACACACACACACACACACACAGCGAGAGGGTTTTCCTCAGTCTCATGCCAAAGCAGAGGGAGGAAAAGAAGTGCTGGGAAATAAGAATCATTAAAATAGTCAGGCCTTTTTTTCTTTTCCTTTTTTCCACTGGCACATTCCACCCACAATGCAGCTCATAGACAAAAAGAAAAAGTGACAGGTGACTAAACCTGGTGTGACTTGTGTCAAATCATGCAAAAAGACACACAGAGATGCACGAGCCTCCAGAAAGTGAAAGGGGAGAAAAGGAGACATGCAAGGCTGCAGAAACATGTGCACACAACCACAGGCTGCAACATCCCTTCAAATCCACAGTTAACACGGTTGGCTTCACCCTTTAGCTTTTTTTCATTCTTTCTTCATTTTATTTTCCTGTGCCATGTGCTTTGGGGTTTGGGATTGTATTTCAGTGCAAAGTGCCCCAAACTGTGAACTTGATTTATTAATTTGCAAAAGAGAATAACATGAACTTTCAAAATAATTAAATTCTTTCCAGTCACCCCTACCCCCACCCCCAGATTTCTGTTTCATATATTACTATGATCCTTTCCACAGAAAACTATAACAGACCATTATGTCCTTATGGCTTAAGTGTCGGGGGTCCCTTAGCTGTTAAGAAATTAGGCTCGCTCACACACACAAATGCACACACACTGCCAAAGCCAAAGTTGTTCTTTGAAACAGTGAGGTGGTTTTAGTTTATACAGTACAATATGTATAGTACAAGGAGACCTAAGCACCAAGGCTAATTCTTGAATAACTGTTTGTGCCATCAGTATAACGGTTGTTTTAAGCCCGCTAGTATGTGCTGTTGTGTTTACATCAACTAAAACAAAGAAGAAGAAGAAATAAATACCATGTTCATAAAGCCAAAGCAGCAACAGCAGCTACATCACTTAAATAAAACTGTGAGTGTGTGGTGGACACTTCACACCCTCAGTTTATGCCAGGAAGTGGCATGATGGCGTTAGCATGTGAGCTACCCTTTAGCATTTCCTTAGCTTAGCTAGCATGATTTTAGCTTTGGCAAGCATCTTTCAACGAGGAACTAAGGGCGTTTTCACACCAGGAAAGTCCTTCAGTTCGCTTTCTTTGGTCCGGACCAAAATACAATGTATCTTTTTGGTTTGGTGCGGTTCCTTTTCACATTGCAATTTTTCGCAAGAGTCCCAGGATTTGACAACAAACCCACATGTGTGCAAAGATCGTGCAAATCATTGGACAAAACGGTACGGGTCGGGGTAACGCGGTAAAATACGGAAACAATCGTGGATCTCCAGCGTGCTGCATTCGTTGTGCTCATGTTTGTTTGTTTGTTTCCACACAAACACAAGCGTTTGTAGGTCATTTGGAGCATCAGAAGCTTTTGATACAACGTCGATTTTATGAGGAGATGTTTACCATTTTGCGACAACGAAGCCGTTTGGCAAGAACCGCCTCCTCACTGCTCCACGTTGAACCACGACTCACGTTCGCCTGACGGTCCGACGACGGGCTACTAAACTTTCTACTATGCTAACCAAAACACAATTTTCCCTAATGGTTGTGGCTACGGAAGCCTGTGACGTGTAAAACAGTGTGTGATTTCACAACTGGGAGCCACGGTGCGGTCGATCTCACACACCAACCGATGGTTCGTTTGGAAGCGGACCGAGACCACCCCTCCGGCGAGGTCTCGGACCGGCTGTTTGCTCCGCACCAGAGTTCGCTGGTTTGTATTCACACCAGCCCAAAAGGTCCGCAAAAGGGACTTTTTTGGTTTAGTTCGAACCAAACAGGGCAGGTGTGAATACGCCCTAAGGCAGAGGAGTGTTTTTAAGTTATAAGAGAGAAATTGTCGCCTTTACCGTCTTTGCCATCTGTTTGTGATTATCTGTTAATTAATTAACGTGAGCAACAGAAGTGTGTGGTTTGGCCCACAGCTGGTGTTTTTCATTGTTAGTCGACAGATGTGATTTTTCATCTGCTGCTTTGCTAGATCAAGTAGCCTGGGCCTGTTTGTTGAGAAAATAAGAGACACATTTTTTATGCACTTGCTGTCTACATCTTCTCCAATATTAAAAAACAATTCTGTTCTGCGTCTTCAACGGTGAACTAGAACTCTGAATTTGGATTGCTGGTCAGACATACCATGACGTTGGAAGACGTCATCGAGTAGTTGGAAATTATAAACAGCATTTCATAAAAACTGGTGGCCCTAAATACTGTATGTCTATGTATGCTTCTGCACACTTGTGTATTTTCGTTTCTCCCTCTCATTACCTTACCAACTTTCCCCATTAAGCCCTAAAGAAAAACACAGACTCCTACCGACTCGGCCCGCTAAGGACTGACTCAAGCAGTGACTTAATTTCTGTCTCTAGAGATGTGTCAATATATGAACCCAATATGCTCTTGAGCCATAATTAAGGTGGCAGTAGAAGACATGACACAACACACATAAAACTACGACAGGCAGCAGCAAGGTACTGACTGGTGCTGGTGGATACCAGCTACTGATGGCTATAGTGTTAAGTGTAAAGCAATCAGTATACATTTTGCAACAAAACAGTGGTTTTCATATATGCAAGCTACTGAAATGGAAGCAATTGTTTTTTTTTCTATTAAATAATGATCAATTATTTGGAGGAAAGTTTCACTTTTCCCAACTGAAGAGCGAGAAGAACCTCCAAAAAAGAGCCCAGTCAAGTTGCCTCCTTCTTGTTATAGCTTATTGTAGAAGTCACAACAGAGTAACACTTTTTTTCTTGTTTGTGGTATGATCGTACAAATTACTAAGACATAACAGTTTAATTCCAGGGAACAGGGACAGACAGACAGACAATAAGAAACAGATGGACAGAAATTGGCAGGTTAAGTTGCAAAGCACTGGGAGATAAAGTGGAAGTGTGACTAAGACTGTTTGCCTCAAGTGGCTGAATTGTTTAAAATCCATCCTAGTGTAAAAGATGAGTAGCGTTGGGTGGTCAATTACGGGGTATAATTTCAATTACGTTTTTGTGTATTTGAAGGAAAAAGCAGTTCCTAGAGAGAGTGCAATATAATTATGCTGTTTTCTAGACCCTTTTGCTTAGGTAACGTCACATTACTTTTATTTTCAAAAAATTTTGCCAGCAGAAATCATTTTCCAGAAAATATAAAAATCTACAATTTACTCCTACCTTCATGAAAATAGTTGGACTTTGCATCCTACCAGATATTTCCTGGACCCAAGCACGCGGTTTTAGTTCCTGAACGTAACAAGTGTGGTACATGCATCCAATCGGAACGGGCCGGATGTGAGTCTTTGCCACTAAGATGTATCAACGGGTGTGCGTCATGGAGGACTTGGGAAAAAAAAAAACGCTCATCAAATAAATGTCAAGAATAAAATGACCCCAAAGACAAGAAGGCTTGGATGAAAACATTTTTGGGGGAGAAAATTATCCTCTAGTGGTTAAATTTGTACAATACCCATTGTCACCATGAGTGACCTTAAAACCATTATCATTTGGTGAGCTGCAATCGCTAAAAGCCCTTCTGAAATGAGGGACTTTCTTCATTGTCAACACATTTTTATGGCACTATAATCTTTTTTGAAATGTGGCAGCTTTTTACTCTCCTAATAAGCCCATAAAAACTTCCTTGGTGGTTTGCGCACGGCGCAACCATGGCCAATGAGATTCTTCAGAAGTGAAGAGAATAATTGATGTGTGATGTAGAGTGGCAAAGGCGATAGAGCGGTAAAAATGAGTCACACTGGCTTCCCCCCTCGCTCATTATTCTGTCATTGAAATTTCTCTTGAACCTCGAGCAAGGTCCCGAGACAATCCAGACACTCATTCACATACGAGTTAATACGTTGCTAATTATGGTCTACGCCCACAGTACGGACAGACAGGCCATGAATGCAACATCATATTTAGCAGCCACCATTGTAGTCTGTCATTACACGTGTATCCTGCATTTGTCAAGTTTCAGAGAACATGATTTAAAAAAAAAAAAAGTCAATAGAAAAAGAAACACCAACGCAATTGCTGCTTATTCCGAGCTGGTAACCGCGAATGGCAGTGCAATCCAAAAGCCGAGGGTGGAACTTTAAACCATGAAATGAAAGCAATATTGTTGACCTATTGGCGCCTAACAGTGTTAGCATGCTAGCTAGCTGGCATTAACAACCATGAGCCAGCTAATGTGTCTCCAGCGACAGTTGAACCTTAATCAGCCACTAAAATGGCATTTAAGACTCGAAGCTGTGGTGTAATGGTGTTAGCCTGCTGGATGACTACATGGCTAATGTGCTACTAGTTATTTTTACGTGGTGTAAGCATTGTAATGCTCCTTGAGTTTACGTAAAGTTTGCGATGTCTTGTTGAAAAAGCAGAATATAAGCAAAGGTGTCTTTTAAAATGCTATATTGGTAACCTGGTGTTTGCATGCTGTCATTGGCATCCACTAGCTGGAAAATGCACTTCTATATATGGCGGTACGTTCTAACCAGGTATGATTGTTGAGTTTCATTTATTTATTTGGCATAAAATTCCAGTCCTCAACCGTTTCCCAGAAAGTGGACAGTTTAGATTACTGCTGCTCATGTCAAGTTCAGTACTGCTTTCAGGTGTACTCACAGAAGTGTTTTACAGCACAATGTCATTCAAAAAGTAATTTGAAGACAAGGAAGTAGTGGCGGTTAATAGATCGGCTTGACTTTGGGCAGTTTGTGATTTGGGGCAAAAACATTCTGGGTCAAATCCAGCTTTTGTCCGGTCAAGTCACGTCTCACAGTTTTATTTTCATCTGCAGGCTCTGCGGTTCCAAGGCTAGCGACAAGATCTGCCGATTAACTTTGGATCTCTCACTGTTTTATTTTCCGCTCCATTATGGGAAGCACATGTCAAGCTCATTCAACACCAGGTTTACAAAGCACAGCCCTCCATATTTTATTCTGGGGAATTTGGGGAATTAACATCCCGCTTTAGACGACTTTAGCTGGACGCTGTCGGACACGGCCCTCGGGGATCCAAACAAATGCCCGAGGCTTCAAAGCAGAAGCTCTGCTCCAGTCTGACATAAAGACGTTTAGTCTGTTCATACCTGTTTGGAAAGCCACTGTGGATTCAGATTACGAGAA
The DNA here is from genome assembly GCF_046127955.1 of Nelusetta ayraudi. NCBI lineage: Eukaryota > Metazoa > Chordata > Actinopteri > Tetraodontiformes > Monacanthidae > Nelusetta > Nelusetta ayraudi. The sequence continues at coordinate 14,048,584 of NW_027466092.1, read as the reverse complement.
CGTATGCAGAAGACAATATAGAGGCTAAATGGGAAGAAGGTGAGCTCAGTATGGAAGTAGATTGGGCCGAACCAGAGCAGAGAACTATAAGAGTCTCTTTTTTTCCTCTCTCTTTTCTTTGCGCTGCTTGATTGAAGAGATTTTTCTTGGAGGCTCGTGGAAAAGCTCTCATTCTTTTTCCTCGGAGGGCTTCTCACTGACTCAGATGTTTTCTTAAAGGAGTGATCTGCCAAAATACTTCATCGCAGCAATAACAGTATTACGGCTGACGTCAACAAGAGTTGCACATCAAGAGTGGCTGGTGTGTGTTAGCCGGAGTGTCGAAAGATTGCGAGACTTCAAATTGAGTTTCTGCTCGAGATGTCGATTCCCTCTCTCTCTCTCTTCCTCTCTCTCTCGCTCGCTCTCTTTACGCTTGACGTTAAGGAATGGCACAAGATGGTTGGAAAAACCAAGGATGGAGGTATGTATTTCCAAACTCATGCTATTCTTTTTTCTTCATGAGTTTTACTGCTTCGTGATGCTTTAAAGACTGGTTTCAATAAACACATTTAAACATGTTTATCTCGTGCATCTTCAGCGGGCGGAGGCCCGGCGTCCTGTCCAGGAGCCTCGAGAAGACGGTCGTAAAAAACCCGAAGCTGGATGTCGTGACGTTTCAGATCCATCTTTGGGAAACTTACAACTGAATCGTCGGGCATTATAATACCAATCAATGGGAAAGGGGCGGAGCTATGGGCACTGAAGGTGGAAAATCAAATTGATCAAAGGAGGAAGTAAATGGGGACGAGACTGATTAAAAAAAAAAAAAGTCATAACTCAGATGTTTGTGCATCTTCCTCTGCAGTGGTCGAATGATGTCTGGAAACAACTGCACACAGATGTTTATTTTCTTTAATTTACCCATTTACTAATTCCAAATTCTACAATGACTGGAGGAAAACAACACGTGTGAAAAAGTTAGACATTTTTTGATTAATAACAGCGAAATCATATCAGCATCTAGATACTGAACCAAGTGCCGTTCCGTGGTGTAAATACGAGGTTTCAGTTTTAAACTCAAGGAAGTCTTAATGATTAACACACGTAAACATTAACAAGGATACAAACCATTGAACCAGGAGGAGCCAAAACTTTGATTTATCCCCCGCTGCTCTGGCATTTGCACCACCTAATCTTGATTTACTTTTTTTTCTAACATTTTCCCGTAACACTGTTATTTTTTTTACAACAGTGGCAGAAACACACATCGTCCATGCAGCTCGCACTAGACGCAGTGACGCAGTGACCTCAGAACTTGCCAGCTGATTTGGATTTGTCTGCCTGCAGTCTACCTTCCTGCCTGTTCATGACTCCTGCCTGTTCATGACTCCTGTCTTTTTCCTGTTGGATTGGAGAAAAGAAAAGTGAAAGAAACAGAGAACTTTGATTGCCTCCAATCTGCTCGTGGTTCCTGAATCGTGCCATAACAATGCTGCACGTCAGTGAGAAACCGTCATACACGGTGCTCCCCCTAAAGGCAAATAAATAACATTGCACCATAAGATAAACAAAAGTTGAACCAGATGCCTGCATGGACCATTTGTTTTTCATTTTGTTGTAGGTAAGCAACACATAAAAAATGAGTTGTCTCCTGATTAAACGGAAAAAAGGGTCAATCAATAACCAGCCATTTTCCCTCACCACCTACACCAAGCACCCAGGGCCATGGAGGTGGTGGAGTTTCAACTGTCTCAGGGCGAAAGTAGGGTATGTCCTTCAATATCCCGAACAAAAATCCACAACTGGACAGGATGGAAAAACAAGGCACTAAAATTAGCGCGCCGAGCAGAATGTCAAAGTTTTGGCTCAAGTGTTGGTGGAATGGATGGTTCATTTGCACGTGACTCCAGTATGATTGAATAATTTGAATGTCACTTGTACCCAACGCTTTCTCCGCTGAAATTATTTCATTAGTAGTCCCAGTTTTCCCGATTGAAAGCAATTTTCCCGCTGCCAGACTCCCCGTCGGCCCTCAACTGTGATCGGCGGTCGGTCGGAAGTTACCGCCAAGGGCTGCTAGACAAACTCCTCATTATGGGGCATAAAACATGGGTGGGGGTGGCGAGAGAGAAGGAGGGGACGGGGGTGGACCAAACAGCTGACCTTCACATGGAGGTTGATTGGAAAAAGCCAATGTGAAATGAGCGGCTGCCCTGAAATGAGTTTCCATGGGGTGGTTTTAGCCACGCTGTAAAAGCTGACCTCTTAAAGTGGCTCCAGACATCTGAGCATCAGACGTTATTCTACGTTATGGACGAGGGCATTTTTAACAACTTATTTTATTTCACTTAGAAAAAAACAAACCCAAACTTGAAATGATTTTTAAAGAGTAGCTGAGGGTTTTTTCTCCCTGTTGATTCTTTATGTCATTTTCTTTCTGAATCAACTTCTCAGGACTCGGTTGCGTTCCAGCTCAGTGATGCAAGGGCGAAGGCGGCAAATGATGGACTGCGTAGAGCCACCTGTGGAAATTCCAACAGCCACCTGTCGAAGGAAAGGCAGCGGTGACGAAGTGGCGGCGGGACGGCACACACAAAAAAAGAAAAACTGTAAACATAAGATGCTGAAAGACGGACTTCACACCTCGCCACTGCAACAACAGGCCACCGGCTGGAGCTGACGGGGAAAACAAAACAAGCACGTGGGAGCGCGCACTCTTTTTGAGTCAAATAATGTGACTCTCAATGTTCTTCATGTGACACTTTCCACAGTTTCAGTTTTATGGAGCCAAAAAACGAAAAAAGAACAAATAAAGTGAAACCCTTTTAACACCTCAGCTGATGAAAGATTGAGACGGTGCAGCTGGCTCCCATCGACAGCCTGATTATTTCACGGCGGGCGACACACAACACTGACTGGAGTCAAATCAGCTGTTTCTTTCTCACAGCAACCACTGCAGCCGAGAATTCTTTTTTTTTTTTTTTTTGTAACATTTCCACAAAGCCGGGGCTCGTTTTTCCAGAGAGGAGACGTGCCAAGTGCAGCCTTAACATGCTGCGGTCCGCAGCAAAAGTCATTCATCATCTGTGTCCAGTGATTGATGCACTCAAGTAATGCAATATAACTAAACTGGGGGAAGAAGGGAGGGGTAGTGGGGGAGACTAATGACGCAGAGGGGGGCGGGGTTTGGAGCGTCTGGCTACGAGCATGTGTTTTTGCAAGTGTGTCGCCGGCGTTTAAATCATGTTTGCATTTGCATCTCCGCATGCAGCTGAGTCAATGGTAAGAAACACTGATTAAAGTGTATGTGCGCGCGCGTGTGTGTGTGTGTGTGTGTGTTCTCCAAATTTGCATCCAGATGCAGCTGGATGAACAGGAAACGTGGTGTTAACTGGAGCCTTGCATCAACGGCTCACAGGTTAAACGGTGTCACACTCAAAAGGAAAGGGTTAAATGGAACCACATGGATGAACACACACACACACGCAAATACATGCGCGCACACACACACGTGTGCTTATGAACATGTGGATTAAAACAAAATGAAAATGCACAGGCGCTTTCCCTTCATTTTTTCCAAACAGGGCACATGTGTTTTCCTTCCTGCTCCTGACACACACACACACACACACACACACACACACACAATGTGATCATTAGATACAGTCACCTGGTTGGTTTTTGTTTTAAGAGTGTGTGTGTGTGTGTGTGTGTGTGTGTGTGTGTGTGTGTGTGTGTGTGTGTGTGTGTGTGTTTTCTGCTCCGTATTAGCAGTTTTGGCGGAGACGTGCAGTTTGGCTCCGGTCCCCATGGCGACAGACCCAGCAGCAGCTTCACGGTTCGTCTTGTTAGCCTGATGTTTGTGGAGGCAGCGGACACAAAGAGGAAGGAACCTCAAAAACAGAACGAGAGAGAGAGTCTGACAAATGGTGACGGATGTGATCGCCGTTATGTGTCATGAGTTAAAGGGACAGTGTGTGGCATGATTTCACCACTAGGTGTCATAGTTTTGCACTGCATGTGCAACAAACCAACTTCCCTCAGTGTGACAGACTGCCTAAACAAATGTACACCATACAACAAACAACCTAATTCAAGGTTGTTGTTCTTGTTCATGTGCAGTTTTGCCTATATTTTTATTTTCAAGTAAAAAAAAAAAAGGAATTAATATGTCCTCCCAATTTTAAGGGATTTTCGAAAAAGGAATGATGAGGAATTTGGCATTATTTGGGGTCTTAAATAAATAGAACGAATTCTGATTGTGAATTTCACAGACCGGTATTAATAGATTTTAACAATCCCATGACGGTGCGAAACTACATTTTAACTTATTGCTCTTTGGGTTAGATTATTGACATAGAGCACACCGTAATGTCAAGCACCACTGGTTTCATGGGTAAAACACCATAATAACTCAGCTGCTCTCCTGCCTGCACTTGTTTATTTGCTTCTGTTTGTTTTTCCCCCTCGGTGCTGCGTGCCAAGAAACACAGTGTCCAGATTCCACCGAGGAGTTTAGGTTGGCCTCTGCACTCTATTTTCACCATTTCACAACAGGTATTTCACACCCGTCAACACCAGAAAATGTACACGTGTTCGCGTCTTCCATCGCCGTAAAAACGTTGCAGCGTAACAAACGTGGTTGTATGTTGGAACAGCAGGATACTTTTTTTTTCTACCCTTTTGTCGTCCATCAGATTATCCAAGAATTTAAGGCTGAGGGTGAGATCATGCATCTTCCACGCAGGAGGACCCGGAGCTGGCCCGGAATCAAACCCGAAACCTCCTCACAATAGGACAACGGTTTTCTCCACAGGGACCTCAGGCTAAAGCTGGAGTGGTGAAGAATAGTTAGAGTCACACAGTGGAGTCGAAGGGTCTCTGGTTGCAGCCTTAAAAGCGCACATTATAAATACCTTTGGCCGATCTTCCTCATAAAGGTTTTTTCTAAGAATAAATCCAAGAAAGCCCCAGACATTCTGTAGGATTTACGAGAACGTGGCGTTTCTGTCGATGGATTTCGATTAGTTTGGGTTGAGATTACATCATTTCACTCAGAATTACAAATAACATCGGCCCGAGTGTGTTCATCAAACTTGGGTGCTGTGAAATAAGCAGGTTATATATTAGAGAAACTGAAAGTGTAATATGGCTTGTATTTCTTTTCAAAAACAAAGAAAGAAAGCATTTGGAGCAGATGGGAGGCAGTATTTGGAAGGTGATTGGACAAACTATGAATAAACTTCAGCAGAAAGATATCCAGGAGGGCAGCAGAACAATGTTTACGGGTGGAAAAGCATTCAGCTTTATCTTTATTTGAGTCTTAATGCGAATCGATAGCCACACTTTTAACAGAACTAGGCGGCCGTTTTATTTTTCAATTTGATTTGTAATATACACTGGAATTTAGGTACAAGAGCCAAGTCATAGAAACCCATTACAATGACACAATCAAACGCACATGCATCTGGCTAAAGTTTCCAAAGTGCATGTCCTGTAGTTCAGGAACATCTAGAACCTTTGTTTCCTTGTCAGTTCCTGGTGTTCAGACAGCGCATCTTGGTGGTTGCGAGGCTGAATCCGTTCATACTTTTGTTGGGCCTGGCAACCCAGTACCTCCTAAGCTCAATGCTATGCTAATATAGCAAAACTTTCCAGTGACAATGAGCAGTGATAACCAACTGTGGGAGAAAAAGTCACCATTCACACAGATACACAACGCAAGGTCATGGGCGAGGAGCTCCCTGAACAGTCAGTATTCACACCTTGTTGCAGCGGAGAGAAGATTGGTACCTTCTCGACAAATTTCGACAAAGCACAATTTCGATTTGCAGGTGTTTCCATTGAATGGTGTGAAGCGCATGAGGCCTAATTACAAAATGCGTTGTATAAATCTGTGTTCTAATGTTGTTTGCAGTCAATAATGGTTGTTATATTTTTATCTTTGATTACTTGTAAAAAAAAACAAAAACATATTCCGTCTCCTACTCCGTCAAAACATAACGCGCCATTTTCACTTGAAGTGCACTGGTCTTGTGACCCCGTACGTCACGTCCGCTGACATGCAAATGCGAAAAAAGTGTAAGTGGTTGATCAACCTTTTGCGATATACCTCTGTATCGATATGTCTGAAAAAACACCTTGTGAGAGCGTAAAAAAAAAAAAGCCTTTATTGGAGACGTTTTCCAAGAGTTTAGGTGTTTCCATTACCAGTTTTATTGCAATATTTTGTATTTTGCTAATACTCGGGGGCAATGGAAACGCAGCAAGAGAAAGGCCCCCCAGGGAACAGGGTGGAGGAGGGGGCTTGAGGCTACCTTGCAGAATCTTTAATATCAATAAAGGGAACATACAAGATTTATTGTAACCCCATTCAGTGCAAAGACGAAATGCAAACCATGTGAATTAAGAAAATTAACTTAATTTATTTTAGAAATAAAGATTGAAGATAGGGTTACAAGAAATCTAGCATTGGGCAATTTACAGTAATACAGCCATCGATCAGTCAAAATTTGTTCAATATCATTTTCACTTCAGTTCTCCGAGAGCCTTGATGTTGCAACTTATTTTTGGCAGGACTATTTTTTATTTTTTTTTTCTGGTACTTTCAGGAGGTCACTTCCTCGTCCGCTGAGGACATTTTCAAAGTCTCTGCGGTCTCGTCGCTGACGTAAATGGCTTGCCAGCGAGCAGCAACCTCCAGTGATGCAAGATGACGCCACGCCAGGAAGTGCCGTCATCGACCTGGATGTGGAAATGTTTACTGCACAACCGTAAACATGTTTACAGCCAGGGGTCAAAAGTCGCTTCAGGGGCCTGACAGCTTCCTCCGCGACCACAGTGTGGTTCGCCTCGGCACTGACCACGCCCCGCCCCTTCGCCCCTTTATTTGGGATTAGCTCAGAGTCGGGCGGAGTCGCACGCACACACACACACACACACACACACATTTCAGAAACCCACCAGAAAGACCAATCATTACACACTGTCGCTGGATTCCAGGGAAGTGAAGGAGTTGTGGGAAAACTGGTATCTGACAAAAGTTAAAAGGGTGGGGAAAAGTAGGAAGCACACACACACACACACACACACACACACACACACACACACACACACACAAAAATAGATGGTCCACCCTCAAACACACTTGGGCGTGCACTTCCAAATTCAAGTTACAGAAAAACTAAATTTATCAACTTGAAATGAATTGATCAACATGGTTTAAGATGTGCTCACCAACACACACACTCACGCGCATACACGCACACACGCATACACAACTCAGTACACTTGTGAACATATTGAAAAACACCAACCGCAATGTTTACCCACCTACGCTCGACAGCGGCCCCGTAACCACGACGACGGCGGCAGCCACAACTCCCCATATTGGCTGAAATGATCATTAATCTTTTCAAGTGCGTCCCGGCGGAGCGCTAATGATATGTTCCAGTTACAGCCTCCCCACGCCGCAGCTATCGCCCACCGAGTGAACATATGAGGCGGCGGTGGAGACGTGCGAAGGGAGAGGCTCGTGACCCGGGACCGTGACGGCGTCATCATGAGTGCGTGAGTGGACGGGGTCGCTGCCGACGCAGTTCCTTGGAGCAAGAAGAATGCACGAGGCTGACGCGGTGTGGGGAGGGGAGGAGAGTCGGAGGTGGCGCTCGGTTTATTGACCGCCGACGATGAGAAATGCCTTGAAATGGGAAACTTTTTTCTCCACTTGAAAGCCAATAATGAAAACGAGACAAAGGAATCCCCCGGGAATTGAAGAGTCTGCGGCAATCAGTCACGAAACATTTGGCTTTTCCTGCATTTTCCATTTCCATTTTAATAGGGGCAGAAGAGCGCAGTAAAGCAACGCGACGGGTCAAAAAATGCTGAGGCATCATTTTGTGAGGTGAAGATGTGAAAACATGCATTCGCTATTAACAGTAGAGAAATGCCAGTTTTGTTCGCAGACATGAGAAATTACAATCAAAACCCTTGACAATAATCTTTGTTTTGGGGGTGACTGAAGAATTAAAAAACAACAACAACAAAACAGCGTCTTAACTACAAAAAATATGCAAGAATGCCCGAACACTAATGAGCATCAGGATAACTGGCTGCCATAAACACTGCCTGTTTACACACACGTTAGCGCATCAAACTATTTTTTTCCCCCCCATTAATAAACTACCCGTCACTCTGATACAGGAAACGGGCGACATTCTGCTTGACCTAAAGGCAACTCTCCTGCCAAGGTCACTCTGGCAGTCATCAAGCCGACCCTCCTCCAGGAGCCAAATCAGCCACGGAGTCTTAAAGGCAAACTGGAGGAAAGCCACCTAAGACTTCCTGAGGAGGGATTTTATGTCAGTAATACTGTCACAAATCAGCACAAATGCATTGATCCTCAGAGGCTTTTTGCGCAATCAATAAGCAGCTGGTCACATTTCAGTTCTTCCTACCGAGAACTGTGGCGAGGTTGCAAAGACTTGCATTGACTAAACTTAAACGCAAACACTTCCTCTGCAGCACGGGCGGCATATAGAGACACATCGCACCTGTGCCGACACTCCAGCAGGTGGCAGGACAGCATGGAAGCGTGAAAGCATGAAAAAATAAACAATGTACCCTGGGCAGTAAGAGGAAAATCGCAGCTCTCAAATGAATGCCTAACTAGTTATGCCAGACCCGTTTTCAGAACTTCATTTTCCATGTTTGACTTATATTCTGACTGGAGAAGCTCCATCTGATTAATTATGAAACAACAGCTAATTTAGCCCTCTGTTTACAGCCTTCCACGTATTTGCAAGTGGAGGGAGGGGCAAGCTACGAATTCAGTGTTACTGATGAACACGTAAATGTGTTCAACGTGTGGATCTTGAACCAACCTGTACGGTTTTGAGACTCACCTTTGCAGAATGAATCTGTCAGACGCCACAAAGAAATGCAGAGCATTAGTGCCCGTCGCTACTGCCACGTAGGACACACTGGTATCGATGCCCTGTGTGACATCACAAAGGGTTGGTTTTCAGTTTTTAAAGCACAAACTTTCTGAAAAATGCAAAAGCTGTGAAGTATGGTTGTCTCTAATTCATGACAAGTTCACTGACAGGACAGAAAAATATTTCTGGAAAACAAATTTAATAAAGCGTTACATTTTTTGTGTCAATAAAATTAGGATTTATTTGACTAATAGTACAAACAGCCTTCAATACGTTTTGTTTTATGGACCTCAAGCAGTTTTTAACTGGGTGCACAGCCCATATTTTTTATACATGTGTGTTGCAAACATGGTCAGGTTTCCACATGCTGCTCTCACCCTGAGGAGCACTTTGCCTGCTCTGTTCTTCTCCAGCTTCATCAGACACACTGAAGGGGGAAGAAGAGAGGAAGTCAAATCAAACGCTGTGTAATATTAGCTAGAAAGCCTACAGGGGCCTGTAAGACCAGAGTCCACATGACTTCACGGGCCTGGAACTTGCTGCTTTCTGCAGCGTCGCTCGACTTCACATCACCCCGCTCTCACTGGCTCTCAAAGTTGTCGACTTTATCTGAATGTATGGCTGCCCGTTTTTCCAGCTCTTCCAGTTTAGTTTACTTGAAGTTTAGGAGTGTAACACTTAAAGAGGTGCAACGTCCTGTGGGGTAGAGCGTCACGTCACACACCCTCGGTCGGTTGAGATGGAATCCTTTCTGTCCTTTCACTTCCAAAACCGGACCAAAATCGCATGTAATGCACTCCAAAATGAATGCGAACGTTAGATAAAATGATGCTGGGTATAAGCCTGAATCAGGAAGGACACTGTGGTTTTAGTAGTTTCGTAGTTTTGTTTTAACCCACTTTGGATGGATAAAAACTTACCAAAAAAAACATAACACATGGAAGCATAATTCTGTGTCGGACGCAGGTCCGTCACTGATAGTGGTCCCTGTGGAAATACAACAAGCTAACAGGAGGTGACCCTATAAAATTATACACAGCATCATTTTAGCTAACGTTAGCATGTAAATCTCATTCAGTTGATTGATTCGCATATGACATAAACAACTTTTTGTTCCTTTAAAGTCTACTGACAGGAAATAAAAGAGAAAATTCACATTTTAGTCGGATGAAGTCAAATGTCTTTTTTCCTCACTAATTATGATATTTGTATCTACACATGGCATTATCATTAGAAGAAGCAACATGCTGTTGACCAGCCGTTGCCCTGAGAACCGCCACAGGCTTCTCTCCTCTCGACACGCGGCGCAAATGTTTGCCGCCGTTATGACAGGACGCAAAATTTGGCCGCCGCATTTTGAGCGATGTGCCATGTCCTGGAAGAAAACAAACACTGCTTTCTACTCCCGCAAAATACCATGCAATTAAGGAGCAATCAATCTGCGGCGCCTCTCGCATCGCTGTTTGTTTACAGGTTCTGGTTCGCTTGACATTTTGCCTGTGAAACCAAACCAATCAGAGGAGGGAGGTAAAAAAAAAAAAAAAAAAAGAACAGACTGGAGCCGACTCACTCATTAACTGTTCTGTAACGGAGCAAACAGACTGGAGGTGCGTAACTGGCACACGGTCCTGTGGGGTTCGAAGAGTTCAATTTGTCAGTTTGAATGCAGGTTAAAGCTGAAAGATGAATTAAACCTGAATATTTAGGACTCTAAAACTTGAAAAAAGGGGGAGGGTGAACATAACAGATGCAATAATGCCACTAAATGCTGAAGAAAGATGGAGAAATCTCGGGGCTGAGCTCGACGTGACGGCAGACATGCAGACTGCCTTATTCACTTTGTCGGCTGAACTTGTTTCTCAGCGAAAACATAAAATCCATTTTTAATGCCCCGTTCTCACCCATCCTCCCCCTTCCCCTCCGCCTTCCCCTCCCCCTTCTGACGTCAAAGCCGACAGCAGCGCAGCACGCAGCCACCGTGGCAGCCGTACAAGCTTTAATAACACACGTCCAGAGTCCCCTACCCATGGGCGGTTGTGTAACACCGGTGGATCACTTTGCAGTTCTATTTTTATTTCGGCTTTGGCCACGGACGCTCGATTACACAACAAGGACCGCAAAAAAAAAAAGAGAAAGAGAAAAAAGAAAAGAAAACCTTATTTTCATTTCACTGCAGCTTTCACGTCTACGTGTGCTCTCGGGCGCCATTTCCTGAACAAAGATTCATGTTGTCCCTCCGGTTGCGCCTCTGGAAGAGACTTAATTTAACCAAGAGGTGTTTGGACTGGAGTCCCACTCAGTGCAGGAAGTTGTCAAACACGACTTCGCCGGGTCCCAGCACTGAATGAACGCACGGATGCCTTCGGAGGAAAGGCAACCTCAGCAGGGGCTGCGTCCAAGACGTGGAGTCTTGACATCTGCTGCCGTGATGAGCAGAAGGTCATCGCCACCGCTGCCGCTGATTGGCCCGTCGAATCCTCCCCTTCAGCTTCAGTCGCTAACGAGGAACCGCCGCTTAACTCCAGCTTTTAAATTAAAATTGTAAAATGCCGCGACGTGGAAACGAAGCAGCAGCCAGTCATGCAGGCAGGCTCCTGCAAGATGAGTTAGCTCAAGTGTCAGTTTAGAAAATGAAAATAGAAAATGATCATTTTTCCAGAAGACTTTGCGGAGACACAACAAATGTCTCCGCAATGGTTCCTTCAGTCAATGAGGATAAATGCTACAGGTTCTAATGGCAGAGACCTGATGACAGTTAGTAATGTTGTCTTTGTCAGTCTCCATCCTGTAGAACTGTAAAACAATGTAAAGAGGAGGCGGAGACGTGACATGTGCTGCGGTTCCAAAAAGGCAATGACAATTTTATTTACAATTTTCTCCAATGAAATAATATTCATTTGCACTTTTGTGCTTTACAAATGCCAATTCAGCATAAACATAGGAGCAATTTCAACCTGATACAGTGATGCAAAAACACTCAAAGATTACACATTTTCCCCTTTTCTTAAAAATGTTACAACTTGTCCTAAATCATCTCTATCTTAGAATGTGAATTCTTTTTTTTTTTTTTAACTCTGCTAAATGCTCAATATACATTGGAGATGACGATTAACACAAAATATTCAAATAAATAAAATAAGTGTGTATACGTGTGTGACGATGCATTCCACAATCAACACGAGGTCTAAAGCTGGTGACACTGCCACCTGCATGCCATCTGCTTCTGAAGCAGCATGGTTTTAGCATTAAATTTCAGACAACGCGATAAGTCGTCTGAACCGGGTAGCTGACCAGCAGGAGGAGGTCGAAGCTTCCTGTAGGATTATAATAAGACTAATGGACATTTTCCAGCAACCCTTTTTTTTTTTTTACATCATTCCGCTGTGATCGCGGTGCCTCTTGCAACAGCTGTGTGCTGCAGAAGAGGAAGTGAGGACTTCAAAAGAAGAAGAATGGAGGACAGCGCAGGGTCTTCCAGGATGCTGCTCCCAGGAGCAGAGGAGGCTGCAGGCCAGTGCCAGGTGAGGCTTTGAGGCTCCTGCCAAGGCACACAGAGATCAGAGGGGGAGACGAGTCGCAGGGTCAGAAGAAAAGGAAACGCACATCCGTGGTGGGTCGTGACCCGGACCCCCCGTCGCCGACTCGTCTTACCCTCTGCGAAAGTGGTCGATTCCTCCACAGAGCCAGGTTCAGTTTTTTACAACGAGCCGAGAGCTTTCAATAATCAGCCCAACATTCCTTCACTCCTGCATCTGCAGCAGTTGACATTTTGTTTCTGGAAAACTACGTTAATCATTTCTTTTTACTAGGATTGTCTTTTTCTCGCCCAGATTCTGGTAGAACAAACTTGCGTGATTAATTATTGAAAACCCTAAACACTGATTTCCACAAAACAACATATTTAGCCCTGTGTTTACAGCGCCCCTGTTTTAGTTTCCCGCCAAAACTGATGCGTCGTTGGACTTTGTTGGTCTACTTTTTTTTTTTTTAAGGGGCCAAAAGCAAGGTGGCCAATCGAGACCTGGTTGAGGGTGTTGTCAGTAACCTGGGGGAGGCATCATTGAGGTATCAGCTCCATTTGTGACATCACAAAGGGTTCAAGCATGTAACCTGTCAAGTACGCAAATGTGTGTGTTTTTCAGATGTTCTTCTGGAATTCACCGACAGGCTGGAGACACAAAGATTTTCGGATTTAAAAGATTTGTGATATGGGACCTTCAAATATTCTCCCAGGGTCAAATGCATTCATTTTCCAAATTCTTAACCTAAACAGGGAAAATGTGTTGCTTCGTCAAAGTAGCCGAAAGTCCTGCAACAAACTTCTTCCCACTTCTCCTCATGGATACAGTTTCACAGTTTCAGCAGATGAAAAAAAAGGGGGAGTGGGGGAGGCGCTGGTATCTTAGCGACATACCAGATGAGCGCACATGAAGCGGCAGCTGAATGTGAGAGCAGCGGACCCAGACTGCGGTTTGCTCCGGGTTCGCTCTGTGGCACTCAGCTCTCCAACCACTCCTGCAGGTGGACAGCATTATGTAACTGTGCTGCTGTGTAACACGGCAGTGGCCAAGTTGACCTGCCCGCCTGCCTCCCGTTTGCATTTCAGCCTTATCTTAATTAGTGGCATCTTTTTTTTTTTCTTTACATTTTTTTTCCCTCCTTTTCATCTCATTAGCTGTTTTGGAAACAAATCACTTAGTGCATCTTGTTTTTCCTCTCCTTCGTCCTCTCCCAGCGGCCCTTTGGAGCTGATTAAGACGAGTCATCCTGCGGTCACCCCCGTGGTTGAGTCCTCATCAGGCTAAATAAACTGCAGTGGATGAGGAGGGTTGAAAGTTTGCTCGGTCCGCCTGTGGTTTGGTAAACGCGTGACTTTTTGTAGGGCAGCCAAATTTGCCAGCGCGGCCCTAAAACATATCAACCCGGGGCCCCTGTTGAGGTCACAAACCAGCTTCACTGGGAGCTCGCCACCCATGGCCGATCATCCCTGAGGAGTAGACACGACTGAACAAGCTGTGTGTTCTGGAAATTAGGCAAACGCAACAGTGAGCAGCTCGTCCAAAGCCCGATCATCTTTTTCATTTTACAGTTTCGACTTGATTCGTAGCACTTCTGAAAACTGGGGTTGAGAGTTGCAACTAGTGGTTGGAGCAAATGAACCATGCTACTTTTGTCAATAGATGGCAGTGGAAGATGTGTATTGCATGGGTGTAATGAAATATAGAAGAACTAGAGACAAAGTTGTCACCCCTGCTGCCTTTTAAAAAAGTCCTGCCTGAATCAATCTGGTTGATTGATTGATTGATTGATTGAAACTGAAAAGCTGCACTGACGGCCTGCACTGCACTCAAATACAAGGGAAGGCGGTGAGTGGTAAATGATTTCTGCAGGTAAATTGCAATAAAAAGTGCCTGATTTTGCAAAGATGCAAAGAAAAGTGCAGCAAAGACGGACTTAGAGGACAAAAACTCAAAGGGGATATTTGTAAGGCCACAGAGGAAAGAGACAAATCATGGTATTTCTACTAAGCATCATCACCACCACCACAATTTAGCAAAAATAAATAAATATTAAAAAAAAATTGATTCATTAAAAAAAAGTCCTAAGAAAATTTGCTGAGTTTTACTGATAATACAAGAATGTGGGAAAAACGCGTGAAACTGCTCCGCATGTGCGGTGCTCGGGTGTAGAGGCGATACCAACTCTAAAAGGCCGATCTAGGCAGCATGCAAAACGGGGAGCTGTGTCGTCTCCGTGGAGCGCTGCTGTCACCATGCGCTCATGATTGTTACTGCGACTCCGGGTTCAGGTCCAGGCTAAAGTCGGACCAAGAGAACAATTTAATTAGGCTTTATACATAATTTATTTGCGGTTTCACAATAGGAAACCTTATTTGTTATTTTAATGACTCTCTTTTGTGGTTTAATTATAGGGTCTATTTATGTTTTGCATGTATTTCCCCAAACCTCAATACAATATGACAGATATGGCATTATAAGAGAGAAATATAATATTCGAAGACTTGTTTAACAGATCCCTTATATTGTGCATAATCCCGAGTCATTTAGATAATGTCTGTTTAATGTACTGTAAGTGTGACCAATACCAGCTAAATGTATGATCCGTTTATGAAATGGAGCCAAAAGTTGCAACGCCACCGATTGGCCACATGAGGGCGATAGAAACCAGCTGTGATCTGAATAGCGCCGTGTCTGCAGAAACCTTGAAGCAGCTCCAGGTAATTTTTCGAGCACAAAATTATGATTCCAAACTCAGTAAAGCGGTACATAATCGATTAATAGGATCAATGGTGCCGCCTCGGCAGCGAGAGGGGGGGTTGTGCCGGCTGTGACTGCACTGCGTAACTTTCAAGCGCGACCCGACACGACGGACGAACCATTATACGGCAACACGTTTATTTAGAGGCGGTTTTACATACTACTATTACAAATACATAAGATTGTAAAATGACGGAATGGAACCCAATAATTAACCTCGATGAAGAAAGGCGAAGTAATAAAAGTGTTGTCAATGTCTGGTTTGCATTTCATATTGGTGTTTTTCCTGAACACATACGAGCGCTCCAGCTAGGCGACTATTTGTATTTTCCCACATCAATAAACTAGCGCTGCAGCGTGTTTACTTCGTCACTTCGCCATTTCCACCGAAAGTTACCGAAAGCTGCTTTAATGTGGAAACCGGGGGCTCTAATAGGACATTAACGTCGATTGGAGAGTCGTCACTTTGAGACATTATACGCCCTGCGTGGTTAGCTGACGCACTTTGTGATGACTCTAATGATTTTAATGGTTCCGTGATCAAGACTATTTACGTCTCTCTACCCAGATCATCACGATGATGATCAATGATGACTGCGCCCCAACTCCTAAAATGATGATGTAAAGGATGAAAGCCGAGAAAGAAAGAAAGAAAGAAAGAAAGAAAGGGCTTTTCGAAAATTCGGATCTTGAATTTTCACGCATATTTCGTAGAGGTACACATACGCCCACATATTGAAGGACATAAATAATGTATTCCAGGAGCAGGTGAGTGGCTCTCTGGAAAGGGCTTTGTATCCAAGTGACAACACCTCCTCAGATCTTGCCTGCTTCTAATTCAGCTGGAAACACTTCCATCACCACCTGAGGTCAGAGCGCACCCAAGCTAATCCCTCTCCAACGTCGCTTTGGTCTTCGGTAGTGTCAAATATCGAAATTGTTTGTGGGTTCTTTTGCATTAATAAAACACAATATTCTTTTTCTCCAACTGTTCAAAGAAGAACTGTGCATGTCGGTTGCTTTTTTTGCTTGTCTGGTCTATAGACCTTCCCCTAGAGTTCAGTGGTGCATATCACTGTGGTAAAAACTTCAGAGCTAATCTGCAGACTATCTCTGAGAGGTGCTGGTGCATAAAAATGGATTGGACTGCACTGGCTGTAGCTGAGCCTCTTTCAGGCAGTCGTCTTGGCCCCTGACCCTTGTCTTGTATTTAAATCTACCAGCTAAACAAGCAGTTTTCAGGGTCTGAGACAATAAGTCAGCTGAGCCTGGGTCAACAGTATAGTATAGAAAGTCATTCGCTGCTTGAAAGGCAGGTATTTGAAGAAGTTTGTGCAAAAAAAATAGACTGATGACTTTCAGCTCATAGTAAGTGTCCTGACAGACTATAATTGTACAGTCATTCACCAAAGCTAACAGAAAATGTAATCATCCATTTAAATCAGGTGGAAAAGCAAAAAGTGAGACATTTCCAACATGTAACGGAAAATCATATAATAAGACATGGGTAACATCGTTAACGAACATCTAGCTATCAGTGGAGCATCAGAGCCCTCTGTGACATCACAAATGGCAGATTTCTAGTTTTAGCACAGACTCCAAGCAAAGCTATAAGCAAGCAGCAGAAGTGAAGGACAGACGTTTCTCATTTCTGGGGAAGTAGGGTGGCACACAGGCAGGGGAGACACGCTATTAGAAAACAGTTGAACTGGGAGTTTTACATAATAGAGAGCCTTTAAATAGAAGCTGCTGGCGATGCATTTACTCAAACCTCCATGCTGATAAGCAAGATTCTCTCTCACACACATACACACACACACACACACACACACACAGACAGACACACACAGCAAAGAGAACCTGACTGGGAAAAACATGTCATTGCTTCCTAATAATGAGGCTCTGCTGTGCACAGCATGCTTATCAGCTGGAGGTCAGGAATGAGGAGGCCAATAACGCCAAGGGCAGGAGGACGTTCTGCTATTAAACACCCTACAAACTCTGAGGCCAGCTCCAGCGCATGCTCACAAGTTCCTGTCAAGTCCCTCTGTGAGGAGCTGATTGGCAGAAACATCAGCAGTGGCTGATGGTGAGGTCTGATGAGGCCACAAACCTGGACAACACCAAAAGGACACATGCCATCCTGCACAGCAGTGCGCAGGATCAGTTGCTGTACTAAACGGCCATATTCATTTTGTTGCTATTTTACATAAATAGATGATAATAGAGGCGTTTTAATTAAGCAGCATCGCTCCTGCAGTAATTACATGTGGCACCCTTTGTGAAGAGGCGTCTCTGAGTGCTTCAATGTAATTGTATGTGATCCGTTCAATAATCTTGTAAAGGCTCAACAAATTTGTCCACCCGCCCTGAGACAGACCCCTCCCAGCTGGTGTGACTCATCCTGCAGCCTCCTTTTCTCTGGCGGATCAGTAATATCACACACACTCACAAACTCACTCACATATTCCCTTTCCGATGTTGTCTGAATGGCTTTGGAGTTGCTGACCGGACAGTCTTCTGGTGCGGGCTGACTGAACCGTCGGCAGCCTGAGAAGATAAGCAGCGTTGAGGAGAAAATAATAATAACGATGACAGAAACAACAGCAGTCGCACAGCAGTGACATGTCTGGTCTCTATTTCGCAGTTATCAGAAAAGTGTCAGGGAGACAACTCTGAAAGGGCACCAGTTGATGTCAGCAGGCAGAAGATAATACATTCTTAGAGGTTTGATTAATTACCCCGTGAGTAAGAAAAAAGAAATTTATAACTTGATTTTTACACATGGAGAGACCCACACCTGGGTTATTCTGATTAACCAACCACTTGAAGCCTGACTACTTTCTTTGCCTCTTATACTAATTATGCATATGCAGTCAAGGCCAAAATTATTAGCCCCCCTTATGAAATTAGACAAGTTCTTGATTTCTCCATGGAAATCAACGTTGACAGCAAGTGTTGACAGTGTATTTGTTTCCAAATTAACAAAGTCAATTTGTCCACTAAGTTTGATGAATATATTTCATTAAAACAATAAAAGTCAAATATGAGACTGAAAATGATTGGCCCCCTGGCCATTAATAGTTAATAGTATACCCACAACTGAACACAACCTATGAGAGTAGTTCTTGACTAGGTCTCCTCAGGGATTTTGGCCCATTATTCCAAATTACATGGTTTCTAAGCATGAACATTTACTTTGAGCACCCACCACAGATTTTCAATAGGATTGAGGTCTGGGCCACTCCAACACCATGGTTTTGGTACCGTTCTGGAACTGATGCACTAATTTCAATGTATGCTTTGCATGCATTGTCTCGTTGGAAGCTCCAGAGACTACTGTACATACATATGGCCAGACTACGATTAGATTTCTGCATATTATCCCCCAAACTTTCAACATAATTTTCTTTTTTCATGATGCCATGCACTGAAACAAGGCTCACTGTGCCTGGAACTGTGTTGTCAGGGTTGAAGGCCTCTCCCTTTCTTCACCAAACAAAACCAACATCCACGTGTCCAAACAGTTCCACTCTAGCATCATCAGACCAAAACAGAGAGTTCCAGATTTCATCTTTACCTTTCAAATGTTTTCAAAACTTTTATAGCTGTTTTTGGGTTGGCTCCATTTCAGCTGCCTAATTAGGCTGTTGCAGGTCTGAAATAAATAAATAAACCCAGGTAGTGCAGTGACGCAGTTGTGTGCGTGTGTCTGTGTGTTTCTGTGTGTGTTATAAATGGCTTGCCTGTTTCTGACACTTAAGCTGTTGTTGATCGAGGTAATGAGGCCGCCACTGAATGGCAGAGTGGGACGACACCGGCTAAAGTCGAGGAGGCAACAGAAAACCTTTGCAATTAAAATGCAAGCTGAGCTGCGCAGTTAACTCAGATTTATTAGTCACACACAGTCTGTGTGTGTGTGTGTTTGTGTGTGTGTGTGTGTGTGTGTGTGTGTGTGTGTATGCGTGTGTGTGTGTGTGTTTCAGTTCTTTTTCCTTGTTTAATACAAGGCTTTGTTGATTCGATTGATTCTCATTTCCGAGCCAATACGGATTAAAGAACACTGAGTGTTTTCAGTTTAATGAAGCTGGAGGAAACCGTAAGTGGAATTCCTGCTCTGAAGATTGACCTAACCTACAACACACACGTAAAGCCAATATTTACGGCTTCCCCCGCAGACCTGCACATTCATGTATTTCAAAGTGCTCTGGGCTGCGAGGCTTTGTCAGTCAACCAGGAACAAATAAATCCCAGCTAAATGGCTTCTTTCCTTGTGTCATATTAAAACATTCCCTCCTCGGTTTGCCCTTGTTGTCAAGACTACTGTGTCCACAAAAAGCGTTCAGTTGAGCTGTTTGTTTTATTGTCTGGGTGTGGAGCTACGCGTCCGTCTTCCCTCTGGTACCCGCGCCAAGCACAACTCTAACCCGCCATGTCTGACTGACTACATCTCAAACAATGCTGTCTTGTGCGCTACAAACACTGCATCTGTTTTTTCACCAACAACTGGAGCTGATAAACCTCCACACATAACATCAACGTGTCAAAAGCTAGAAAGGCTTGTGCATAATAAAATAAAATATATACGTTTGGAATAGAGTTCATTTAACAACTGGAGTTCGATGAAGTGTTTCTTTGTTATTGAATTGATGGATTAATGTGTTTCTTAACCTGAAAAAAAAAACCTTGCTGCTAAAATGTAGGTCACAGTGGTGGAGGGGGGAGGAGGAGGAGGAGGAGCAGTGATGCTGGTCCTTGCCTGTGCATCGATCTATAGGTAATCCTTGCCAGCTCCAGTCGGGGAGATCACACTCCTTCCTCTGGGTCGATGAGGAGGTGAGAGGACGACAGCGGTGCGCCACTTCCTCCACCACTCTCCTCCCACCATCTACTACTGCAGGTCACAAACGAAGGGTGACACCAATGTTAAGGCTATGTTTGTGTGTGTGTGTGTTTGGGGTGGAGGTGTAGGGTTGTGGCTGCGTTCTATCACTAAAGGACTTTGTCAATACCTGCCCAGAGCAAACCATCTTTTTTTTATCTGAGGCGAGAAGACGAATCGACGGTCAGCACCACTGTGGGTCTTTACTTACGATACAGTGTTAAACACTCCAAGTCACTACGTGGAACCAAGCAGCAAAGCTTGAAACTCAAGACACTCAAAGCTTCAGCAGCAAAAAAACAGTCCATGCTATATTTATTTTTGTTATATTGTTATGTGCAAGAATGATATATCTCATGAGTACCAGTTATGGTTCCTCAGCCTTTTAAGGTTTAATCAGTTTTGAGGCTTCCTGTTGGTGGGGGTTGTGGGGGTGGATTAATTCTATGAACTCCTGAATCATAGTTCCCTGTCTCTATTAGCCCGCTATCTGACTTGCCCCCTGCTAACGCATGCTAGCTAACTCCAAAGAGGAGACCAGATATTGTGTCATTATTCTGCAACTGCTGTACTAACTGCATTTGTTTAAATGTAATCATTTAAGAGTCTTATTAGCTTGTTTTTTCTGGTTTTGATACCACCCCCAACAAGACTCAGCTGTGAACAAACTAATCAGATTGCTCCTCACAGTAGTCAGCCCCACACAAAATGAACAAATCACAGCAGTAGTGGCAGTCATTTTTAGTCACTTACTATAAATTACTATAAATCTTTTTTTTCCCCCTGTTTCAATTCAGTAGCTTAGCGGCGTGATTCAGTGGGAGAGTCAATCAATGAATTGGCACGAATCACAGTGGGTGAGTGAGTGGAGCTTTTGTGTGCAAATGGGTTTTCTACACACTTGAGGTGATTGGGTGACTCAAACCTGACTGTCTTTTGGGGGTGAATCACATGAATTTGAGTCAGTAGTAAGAGTAGCACCCACGCTAAGCTCTCAGTCAGCGGCTGCCATTGTTAACACTTTGCAAGTAGCTTCTTCCTATTCTTCCTCTGGTGCTGCTCTTCCATTTCCTGTCTCTCCAACCAAAACAAAAAAACTCTCCAGGTTATTGAACGTTGCTGAGATCAAGAAGTGGTTGAAATCTAAAGTGATGCTTTAAATTGTAACAAGTCAAAAGCTGTATTTTTAAAAAAACAACAAAAAAAAGAAACTTGTGACGGCTTATGAGTTGGACCTGATGGAAACTGTCCTTCCTTGTTGTGTTTATCACAGTAGCCATGAAGCCGTTATTGTTCACGCTCAAAATAAAACGAGAAGCCCGAGAGGGTTTACACGACGCGGCACAGCCAGCGGTGACAACTTTGTGAATCATGTCAACAGATGTTGTGCGACTGACGTGTCATTCGCCGAGGCCATTACAGCAGATTGGGTTTTTTTTTTCATTCTTTTGTCGGTGCCAGATGGTTTCCTGAAACTGCACAACACTCGTTTCAAGTATCAAATTGATTTAGATGTGGATTTGTTCGTTTTTCAAAAACATTTTTCCCTTAAAAATCTTTTTTTTTTTCATCCCAAGGAAAAACTAAATCAACTGCTGCAAAAAAGCCGGAGTTTGTAAGGCAGAAAAAGAAAAGAAAAAAAGATTTAGAAAGAGCTGCCAGCTTGTAGGACTTTTTTTTGTAGCTGAAAGGATTTTGGTAATTAAAATGCCCATTTCTTTTGGCTATTCCAAAGGAAGCCTCTTCCTGTTTGCCACAGGTGACACATGTTGGTGTTGTCGTCACCATGACAGCAGTTACAGTGAAGAAGTGCAACTTGGCCACCTGTTTCTGGAGAGAACCAGGCTGCAGCCTCAGTCCTTCATTAAAACCTTTTCCTCCTGTACGTCACGCCAACCACAAACGCTGACCGTCTAATTATTTGCAGGGTCATTTCTAAACTTCCAAACCTCCATTCCATTTTATGTCAGCTCTGGTTCTTTTGTGCGTGTGTTAAACGAGAATCTTACTATAATTAGAGGTATTGACGTACCGTGCGGAGGTGGCAGAACCACTTGGAGAGAATAATTTTTCACAAGTGAGAAGATGAGTGGGTGATCAAAAGCAGCGGGTTTCAAGGTGTAATGCACGTACTCTGTGTTTTCCTTTGTCGTTTGTATCCCTGCAGTCAAATCATGGCAATGCTCCTTTTCAGTTCTCCTGACTTCTTGGTTTAGGGTTCTTTAGGTAGCAATCGCAAATAACACAGATAACTTTAACGTACAGATATCAAGGCAAATAATTTGTTATGATTATGCAAATGTCAAATTCAGTCCACTGACTTTTCAGAAAAATGCAAGTTTCAAGTCAGCTTCCTAAGTCAACTGCTCACTGTGAGTTTCTGTAAATTTTACCAAACATTTTGAACAAATAAATAGCTTTTCATGCTGGTGCGAAATGGTGGTAGAGTAGCGACAAGAGCAGCACAGAGGAAAATACAGGAGGCAGAGCTGCAGGTAGCAGAGACTAAAATGTTGAGTTTCTCTTTGGGAGCAAGCAGGATGGAGAGAATATGATCAGGAAAGAGTCCAAGAGGGAGAGCAGCACATGTTGGTGCAAGCAGACTGGGAGACGGTTTGGACATGTCCAGAGGAGATACACTGATTGTATCATTAGAAGGATGCTGAGGTTGGAATTGGCAGGCAGGAGGTCCAGAGGAAGAGCAGAGAGGAGACTCATGGATGTCGTGAAGGAGGACAAGAAGTGGAAGATGACAGATGGTGGCAGATGATTGGCTGCTGACAGCCTTAAAGGAGAAGAAAAGAACAAAATCAAAAATATCAAATTTGATTGCAAATTTTCAGTGGAGCACTGGAAGATTGGGGGAGGAGTCCAAAGAAAGCACCTGAAACCGCCTTCAAATCATTTTCTTCCGGAAAACCACTTAACCACTTAACCCAAATACTGGCCGAGTACATTAAAAAGTGACAGGATGAGACGTCGTGAGTTGAATCGCAACACAACCGGCTGAGCCTTTACAGAACAGGGGAGAGGAGAGCTTACGTCATGTGCGTGAGGGAGTGGAAGGGAGGCAGGAACCCGAGAGTCACTTGGCACCGTGAGCTGCCAGATGGTCTCAGCAGCGTGAACCTCAGAGACACAGCCGACCCTCCCACCAGCACCACCACTTCCCGTCTGTTTCTTTAAGATCACAACAATCGCACGTACATCTGCTCTGAAAAGGCATCGTACGTTGAATCAACCGTCACTGTGGCCGTGAGGGACAAAGCGATAAGTAAACGACCAGAGATCCAGCAACAGGAAGTTGCAGCGTCTGAGCTCCTGGCATTCAGATAACTGCACTTCAATGCACCAGAGAACCATGGCACTAATATGAAAAACTCACTTTTCCAGATCTTTAACATGTCCTTTAGCGTTACTGGCACGTCCATTAACACATTAAGTACGAAAAATGGCGCAAACACTGGTTTTGTTGCTTTTGTGAGGCGTGAATTGCAAAAAAAACGAAAAAAAACAAACCCTTCATTGTTGGAAGTAGACAACCAAAAATGAATTTATTAAATCTGGAAATGGCCATAATGTGGCCCCTTTAAAAAATTAGCCGGCAGCCTGATGGGATCATTTCATTATTATTTAACCCCTTGCTGTTACCAGTCGCCGTCATCCGTCTCCATCCCGACAGCCAAACACGGTCATTAAATCAGCCAATGACTGTTTCCTGTGAGTAATAGCGACAAACCGTCCGATTATAGCCGCAGACGCACACCCAATCGCTGGCTCTGGATTCAGCAGCCTAATTGTTTCAACTGACGTAACTAAAGTATTTGTGAACAGGAACAAAAGCTCCCATGCAGAAGGAGATTGAGACTGAACAGAAGGGCAACGACAAAAAAGGCGCCACGTCTCGTGCGTAGCGGGGAAGACTCTCGCTGGTGCTGCTCCTTCACATCAGCGCATCCATCAAGGCCACTGACTGCATTTGAAGACGCACGGAGACGCCGCGACGTCAACCATTGCATTCGCAAAAATACCCGCTCAGAGGCCTTGACGATGGTTTCATGTTCCTAGTTTGTTTTGAAAAGATTGCATATTTGGATGTGTGTTTGGTGGTAGAAATGAAAATCATTGACCTCTGAGTGCAGCATTTGCCTCAACCACTGCCCCGCCATTGGTAAGCTACTTAACTTTAGCCTCGCCCACAACTTTATGGCCATTTAAAGAAAAACAACATTTCTTTTTTTTATTACCAATTTAGGCCAATTTTTTTAAAACCACTTTTCAAGCTATGATTGTAGTGTTTCTTTCTTTATTGACAGCCAGTTTTTGTTTGAGTGTTTGTTTTGGTTTTGCAGCCATTTTTGGCGGTCGTTGCTGAAATGCATCTGCATCAATCACTGCTCGACAGTATCCAGCATCCCTCTTCTTGATTTATGCTGGAACTCCACCACACTTTGCTCTTGCCGGTATTCTTTGCATGAAGAGCAAAGAGGCATGCGAGGTGACAAAAAGAGGGTTACACTTTCCAGTGTTTGCATGAGCGCACATACTTGTTGCACAACTCATATTCCACCTAAACAGCATATTTGCCCTGCTGAAAAAAAAAGAAAAAACTGTGTTTTTCTGCTTTGGACCGTGCACGTTTGGACGGGGACAAGAACAACGGCTGTGAGGTGATCTCAGGCGGAGCAGACACATGCTGTGGGTGCTGTTGCTTTCCAGCATCCGAACTGTCGTATTAGTCCGTTAGCTTTCCGACGCTCACTCGTGTCATTTTAGCATCAATCTGTTCCATCCAGATTTAGTTCTAGATAAGGCAGTGGTGGGCCGTGCAATCAGGCCATCAGTGACGTCATATTTAGTCCACCCTTAATATGACACCATGGCTCTAGAATCCATACAGAATCACACTATCACATTAATCACCTTCATACAGGTGACCAAGAGTCAAGTTTTTCAAAGTAAAAAATGAAATAACATACCTCAGACTTTAAATTGGTGATATTTAAATTGAAAAATGTCACCAAGGTCCTTCCTTTTCCAATTGGAATTGTATTTAAAGATAAAGGTAATCTCATCCTTGCAGCAGAACTGCCCAACAGGGAAAGAGCCACAGGAAGCTGTGTTTGCATGTCACGACGGGCTGACTTGTTGTCGTTCACACTGGCCACAGCCCAGCACTGCTGCGTCCCCAACCAAGAGAGAACGCTGCCAGAGCAACACCGTGAGCAAAACAAACCACTCGAACACACAGCAGCAGGCAGAAACTGGACACCGTGTTCATTCAAACCTTGGCGAAGCTGGCGCTGCGGATAAAATGCAAAGTGGGATGATATATGATGGAGAAAGAGGAGCCAAACAAAATTCAACTCATTAGACTTTTGAGATGAAGACATTTTGCTATGAACAGCACTGGCAGCAGCATGACATTGGTGTCACAGCGCCCTCTGTGTGTGTTGTTCTGCTGCTCCCCGTCACTTGACCATGTCCCAAACCCTGTCTGTAAAACAGCCAACAGCAGCAACAGCCTCTCCATATGCTATGCAAAAGAAATAACTGAATAAGACTAAAGGATAGAAAAACTAAACTAAATGCTCTGAGCAAGAGTGAAAGGCTATCAACAACTATGAAGTAAAAGAAATCAACAGCATTTACAGATTAACAGGCAACAGAATGACAACTTAAAAATTGTTGTCATAAAAGGTCTTTGAATAGAAACTACAAGCTATGTTAAATAAAAAAAATACTTTGTACACAGAGGCACACACACGCACGCACACACACACACACACACACACACACACACAAACAAATGCAAAAGTAAATAGTACAAGAAGAAGAAGTTGATGAAGTTTGCAAAATGGTTGGGAAGGCAATGGTTAATGAGTGGTTGGCGCCGATTAGAGTGATGAGTTGCGATAATGATAATAATAATTTGGCCTGCTAGATTATAATTCACTGAGAAACAAAACAGAAAGAAATTAATCTACGGATTTTGTTGTTTGTCCTTGTCAACAAAGCGCTGACAGAGGCATTAAATCCTTCTTTGCTCCTCAGCACTCTTCTCTGGAGGCAGCTGAAGACATACAGGGAGCCGGTTTGTTTTGGAGCACACTCATCACAAAGTACGACATCTGGTGGTTGAAGTGATATTGACAAAGTAATATTTAAGTGATATTGAAAAGCATTGAAAGCACAAACAGAGGAATATTTTCTTTAAACCTTTACTCTGCTAGACAGCATCAAATCCTTTCAAAGCCACTGGAGAATCTGCTTCGTTGCTTTTCGGAGCATCCTTTCTCGGGAGAAAAAAAGACAGCTATTGTGAATAATAACGCGAATCCTGCGCGGCCTCGTTCTGCTCACGCGTGCATATTAAATATCTACCCAGCGTTCTTCTCCCACGGAGGCCGACGACACGTTTCACACGGGTCGACACAACAAAGTGCGGCGCTGCTCTGATCTTTCTTCAAAGAAAGAGAGAAAACACAAGTTTCCAGAAGAACGATGCGATTCAAACACGGTTGCCGCCCGCAAGTCCACCTGCCCATGAACCAGTCCGCAGCCTCACTGACCCTTGTGGAATTAGCATTTGTGTGTTTGTGATGTGTTGTTTTTTTTTTTTTTTTGTTCCTTTATCTTGGTTACTATCAGTCGCACAAAGCGCCTCATTGTTAACTGAGTGAGAAAAGGGTGACGGCAGCGCGGCAGGCAGCAGCGTGTAAGATCTTTCTATAGCTCTGTCATCCTCCGCATCCTCCTCCTGAGCACCACCACCCCTGACCATGCGTGTCAGAACTCTCACACTATCTGCTTTTGGAGACTACACTCATGCAACACACACACACACACACACACACACACACACACACACACACACACACACACACACAGAAAAAGTAAATACACCAGGAAAGCATCACTTTCTCTGCTGCCGGCAGCTCCGGGTTAAGAGGCTCTTTTCTCACAGCTTCTGTAGTTGGTGTAAGTTGACTCAAAATCACCAGAGGACCTGCCGAGCAACAGAACGTCCCCCGGTTGGTAAACAGATGAGGGAAGACGTGCCGTCACTGGAAGTCCACGATCATCTTTCCTCTCTTTATGTCTAGTAAATGTCATTTATTGCAATTGCAAGCCAAAGACCAGGAGCTCCTTCACTTTCACCTCCTCGTTCTCAGAACAGCTCATTCCAGCTGGTTCAATCAACTTCAGCCTGGCTGCACTTTGACTACAGAGAGCCAACATTAATGAAGCTGTGAGATTATAGCTCACCATGGCAACTCACAACAAAAAGATCTGTGTACTTTCCACCCTGCTAATTCCAGAGACTTTCCGAGAGAGAGAGAACGGTGTGACAGAAAGACGAGAATAAGCTTGAGGATAATAAAGATTGTGATATAGATATACAATCTTATTGAATGTATAATATGTATAAAACCTGCATCCCGGACTGGGATTGGTGGATTGGTGGTGAACTATCGCAGGAGAAAACTGCACTAGGAAACATAGTAATTAAAAATATAATATCCAAGCTCAGAGGCTGATCCTGGAGACTGGTTACCTCACCTATTACCTATCCACTTCGTGCCGGGTGGCACATAAGGCCTTCACAGAGCTTTAGCACCATGCCGCTAATCTCGCCTCTCCAGGAGACTGGAACTATAAGTTAATGTCATTCTGCTGTGTCCACAGTTGGTGAACTGATGTCAAATAATGATTTTTCAAAGTAAAATGATTGCTCCTCCGCAAGAGCCAAACCAGCTGGATGTGGGAATAAAATGTGTGTTTGTGAGAGTGGGAGGGACAAAAACCAGAAACCAACTTCAAGTTCAAAGTTCAAGTTTGTTTTTTTTTCCTTGAACAAATCGATCCAGAGGCAGACGTCATAGAAACCAGCAACACAATGAAGTTCCAACATGAAAAACCCTTGTATGTGGGAAAGGACGACACAGAAGTATTTTTTAAAAAGCCACCTGCAGCACGACTTGGGCAACCAGCCACACAAACAACAAATCAGAAGAAAGTGTCTGCAAACATCCACAACAACACTAGCAGAAATTAGGGCTGAACGATTATGGAAAATAATCGAATTGCAATTTTTTTCCCCTCAATATTGCGATTGCAATTTAATTTGCGATTATTTTTTATCTGTCTCTCATGTATTTTTCCACAAACAAAATCATATATATATAACATATCCAATTTATTATACACAAATTGTTAATTTTTTTTAGAGGCTAGGCTAACGTTAAGATAAAAGCAAAATGAAGCATGAATTAATATGAAAGACTCTTTATTTATCTACTAGTGTTTTTGTTTTGTTTTTGCAAGACATCTTAATCGGGCTTAGAATGATTTTGTTTAGGTCCACACAAAGCACAAAACAGCGACAGCTTCATTCAACCGATGTTAACACGCTAGAAGCGTCGCTATAAGTTGCGAACGAGGCAGCGGTTCGCTGCCAGCGAAGAAAACTCAGACTGTTGTGGTCCTTGGTGCTTCGGTAGTCGTTCGGCATTCTTTTTATATGTATATATATATATATATATATATATATATATATATATATATATATATATATATTCCACATTGGACGAAGAGAAGTGAGAAGTGGCCGGAAACATTTAGAATTTGCATGTGAAGGCTACATATGCTACATTCACGGGCGACACAGTGGTGCATTAGTTAGCGCTACCGCCTCACAGCATGAAGGTTGTGGTTCGGTCCCGTCCCTTTCTGTTGGGAGTTTACATGTTCACCCTGAGTCTCTGTGAGTTCTCTTCAGGTTCTCCGGCTTCCTCCCACGGTCTAGAAACATGCATGTGGGGTGAATTGGGAACTCTAAATTGACTGTATGTATGTGTGTCTGTCTGTCTTTCTATGTGGCCTTGCGATGACCTGGCTACTTGTCCAGGGTGTCACCCTGCCTTCACCTTGTGACAGCTGAGATAGAGAAGATGGATGGATGGATTGGCTCCATTAACGATAATAGACAGAAAAGAAAAACCAGCCACACCCACCGTCAAATGTGTTTCCCATTAATACTTCCTGCTGATCTGTTTTCACGCTTCACGCATGAATGTCTGCTGAAGTCTCTGGACTTCCTTCCTGATTGGTCTCGTCTTTGTGTCTTTTGCTCCACTGTGCACTGCCAACTTTTGCCCAGCTGAAGGCTCCATTTTTGTCTTTGGCTCATGCCTCTCAGAACTGGATGATTCAGAGCGGACCTGTCAAAATGAATCCCATAATAGCTCTAAAATGGCTTCTCCTGAGGTGGATTCCAGGCTAATTTTGCACAGCGGCACCTCAAACGATTCTGACCTGTCAAAGCAGGTAAAGCGGCTAATCGCAAAAATTACGGCGTGAAAGCATTTCATTTGCTGTGTTTCATCTCCATCAGCTCCCCAACCAGGCCGTGTGATTGGAGCCAAATGGTTGCAATTAATATAATTATTCACGCCTGTGTTTTTCCCTGTCGTGACAAGCTGCAAGCGTCTGCTGGTACCAGAATTAGCATAGAGCCATGGGCTTAATGGAAAGCAAAGCAGGTGTGAAGTTTTTGTTTCAGCGCTTCAATCGTGGACCAATCGCAGTCGTCACCGTGTATGTGGGTTATGTGTTTCTTTTTTTTCGGTCAAGTGGCTGCTGCGCTCCGCCGTAATGGATTCAGGTGTTAAGGTGACACTGACACGCCGACCCAATTACAGCTTGCGGTGTCGAACGTGACAAGCAACACATCACATAAAATGCACACAACCACTCGGTTGATGCTACCTGTGGTAGTGGTGCAAAAAAAGAAAAAAAAACAAGAAAAGGCAAGTGTGCACCCGGGAGATTCGTGTTTGTGTGTAATGACATCCGTCCCCTTTTGCCATTGGCACACGGGGCTTCGGGAAGTCACGTGACTCCACCATTTGAAGGGTCGGGCTCCAGACCCCCAGCCAGCGCCCGAAGAGCAGCTGTGTGTCTGTGAGACATCAGCCGCAGTCGGAGGACATAATTACAGCAGCCTCGTCGTGTTGTTGCGGAATTTCACCACCTCCAGGGACAGAGAGATCTGGGGGATACAGATGACCGCGCACATGCCCGGCTGTGCGTGCGTCTGTCTTGTGTGTGTCCGTGTGTGTGAGCGGGAGACAGAGACAGAGCTCCCCGTGGGACGTCAATGACAGGAGAGAAACAGTGTAATATAAGGGGGATGAGAAGGAGAAAAGCCCAGGGGCTAAATGTGCATGTGGGGGGAGGGGGGGGGCACAGATTAGAGGGAGAGTGACACCCAGAGAGGGGAGAGGGATGATTCAATTATTGTGTTGAGGAGGCTGAATTAGACGTCACTGCCACGGTTTTAATCCTCACAAAGCGCTTTGGAAGAAAAGTGTCGACCCAGACGGTAAAAAAAATAAAATTCAAACTTTAAAGGCCCTTCTCTACGTTTGGTTGCTCCACAGTTCATAGGTTTTTCCTGGGCAAGAGAAATGAAACACCCACGTTTGGAAATCGTCCCTTTGTGATGTCACACAGGGCACTGACAGCCAACAAAAGCTTCTACCAGGGTTGGAGACAGAAACACCAGACAGGTGTTGCTGACGTCTCTTTCAAACTTTCTCACACAGAATTCATATTACAGTTCAGGTTAATCAGCCCTTTGTGATGTCACAAAGGGAGCGGATAGCTCACCATCAGATTTAGCAGAAAGCTAAAACCCAGAGTTTTTGGAGCAGGTTGTAAACATATGGCTAAGTTACGATCGGTTATAAGTTATGATATTGAGTCATGCGAGGCTAATCAACCTGAAGAAGGGCGAGAAAAATTAAAGAGCTGGAAATGGGTTTCATGAGAGACCTTTGAGTATATTTTTATGGGGGGAAAAAATAGAATTTTAAACTTTGATGCAAAAACATCAGCCTGAGGGTAAAGTCTTGAACAGCCGCGTAGAAGAAAAACAAAATGAGGCTTCAAACATGAGTGACATGTTCCATGTGTTGTCGTTGTTTAGATCCAAATGTTGTGTATTCTTCCGTCCTGCTGTCTCACTCTCTCTGCTCGGCACCATCTCCCTCCAGCAGCCCTGAGCCGCCACCCGCAGGGGTGTCTCGCGTTCCACGTCATCCTAAATAATGAATTCATATCTCTGAATGAGCGTGCCGAGCTCCAGGCCCCGCCCACTTCCCTCCTCCCCCTCGCAAACATTCCTCCGAGGGAGCCAATCGGAGCCTCGCATCCCGTCTACCTCTCCCCTCAGGACCCTCCCCCTCCCCCCACCCCTCCCCTCTCAGATCTGTGATTATATAGTTGGGGCTCTGCATCAGCAGATGCACTCGGACGCCGACGCCGCCGCTGCTACGTGCAGCTCAGGAGCCGAGGCTGCAACATTCCTCCCATGGATGGACAATGAAAACACGAGGTGGGTGAATTCTCTCTGCAGCTGGGAGAGCGAGCAAACCGGCGCACGGCTAAAAATAGGTCACCCTCCCTCTTGTTAGTCCTCTTTCATTGACCAGTTACTGTTTTTTGTTTTTTTTCTAAAGGTTTTAATTAAAAACCAGTTTCACAGACTTGCTTATTTTCCGGTGCAATTATCTTTGACTTTACCCTTCATCTTCTCTTTTTTTTTTTTTCAGCTCTTCTTTTTCGCAGTCTCCAATGGCAGAGAACAAACTCTGGCAAGTGTTGAGAGCAGTGACAGTTACGGCAGCGCGAGCAGCAGCAGCAGCAGCAGCAGCTTCGGGGAAAGCGACCCCTGCGTAGCGCCGCGGTCAGCCCAAGCTGCATCTTCTCGCACTTGCTCCCGAGGGTTCGGACCCCCTCCGCAGATGGGCTGCTCGTCCGGCCGCCAGCACCCGGCCCCGGTCCTGCAACCAGACCTGGACCGCGTCAACGACGACGGTAATGACGGCGGCGAGGCCAACAATTCGCCCCAGGACTCGGAGAACCAGAACCAGGCACTGAACGGCTGCGGGGACGTGGGAGTCGACGGGGACGGGAGCGTGTGCCCGGACGTGGCCAAGCCCCCGGAGTCCCTCCCCACGCTGGAGAGGCTGGCCCAGGCCACCGGCGGCACCGAGAAGTCCTGGTACCGCTGCGTCTTTCCGTTCGGCGTCATCTCCCTGGTCATCGGCATGGCCGGCACCGGGGTGACGTTCACCTTCGACAACCTGCTCCAGACCAAAGTGGTGGCGGTGGCGCTGCTGTGCGCCGGCGTGGTCATGCTGCTGGTGGCCGCCGTCTGCTGGAGGGCCCACAGACTGAGGAGGAGGAAGAAGAAGGAGGGCGGCTTCTTCACCGCTGACCAGCAGGGCGTGTTGTGACCAGTGGGGGGTGAGGGTGGGAGGGAGGAATGGGGGGTCACGTAGGGAACCATCCACGCTATGCACCATGACAGAAGCCACAGACAGGTTAGAATGACATTGAAAACAAACGCCTCCTTCACCTGGCCCATCTCATACCCGGGGTTCGACCCCGTAGACCTCAGAGCACCATGCAGATCCCGGGATCAGATCCACAGATGAGTGAAAAGGAAAGGGAGCATCAGTGAGAGAGTGCAGCGCCTCCTGTGTGGTAGGACAGGAAGTGCGAGGTGCAATGGGTTAAGTGGAGGCCCTCGAAGACCAGAGGCAGACTAGGGACTGCAGGGTATTGTGGGTAAGAAGGGTCACAGACGTTGAGTTAGACCTGGAAGCACTTTCCAAAAAGTTGACGATGCAGGAGTCAACCTTCCAAGGTAATAACGTTAGAATTCCTGTCTGGTTCATAAACGTTGGAAGCTGATTTGAGGAACTGTAGCATTCAGAAAGGGAGGCAGGGAATCCATCATGATTGGCCAATAGCAGCTGACCTTTCTTTAATCCACAGTCAGTCCATCCCATTTCCATCTCCCTCCTTCTCTCTCTCACCGTCCAATTGGTCACAAGGTCAAAACATTTCCTCCCGGCCACCGAGCGCAAGTCTCTCGCTGTGCCGTGATCAATAGAAATTGCACCGGTGTGAAGCGTTGAGCGTGTTTTGGGAGTAATGGGCTGCATTTACTGCCACCCCCCCTCCACCCCCCCACCCCCCTCAGACACTGAATTGCTTTTCTCCCAGCGCACTTGAACTTGCCCTCGACGGCTTTGAAATTGTGCGACGAGTGAACCCCGTTATAGAGAAATCCCCGAGGGCAACAAAGAGGATCGAGCAAGGGGCCCCGGTCCACCCTCGTCCCTTTGATCCCTCGCCGAGGCGTCAGCATAGAGGGCTTTTCCTTCATTCGACCACCACCTTCCTATTAAAGCTGTGTGTGAGAAATGATCAGTCAGTTAACGCTCACCTGGCTGCTGCAGACGGATCAAAGTTGTCCTTCAACCACATCCATCGAAAGTCACGCGTCTCTTGTAAGCAATTAAGCTATCGAGTGACTCCTGCTGTGACTTGTTATGCTTTCCTGCTGGAAAGAAATCGGTCATCGAGCCGAAATGTAGCAGTTCAACACCATAACCATGACGGCACATGATCTCCAGCAGACCGGCGAGAGGACGACCCAGCGGATTCTTGCCAGCTGTAGCGACGGGACTGTCTATGAACTCCCGTTTGGTTCCCTCTCTCTCACGTCGGGCTGGGCAATCAGCACGGGGGTTGATTGACAACGAACCGCACTCTCGTCAGTTTCCTCCGCTTCCTCCAGTTTCACGGCCTCGATGTCAACATCCGCTTGCAGAAACCCCCGGACGATGTACGAGGCTCCCTTACAGCCAGACGAGCTGACTTCCCATCCCCAATGAAAAAATTATGAAGACCGAGAGTGCAGCTGCATCTCTGAATGTACCTCCAGCAGTTGAGTGTCTTACAAACATCACTGTACAGCCTGTAAAGACCATCTCTGTGTCTTCTGTTCTCTCACCACGAAGAATTATTGAGTTGTTTTTTATGATTCTGAATTTCTGTACCTCTGGCTCTGTGGTTAAATATGTGGGTTTGTGGGTTTTTTTTGTTTTTGTTTTAATCCAAAAACATTCCAAATCTAAAGTTTTTGTGCAGGAAAAAAAGGGTGATGGGTCATTTTGTCAATTAAGCACATTTTATCAAGGTTTCTTGTTTTGTTTTTTTTGTAAGTGTAGAAAAAATGTATGTATGTGTGTTGTTTTTTTTTTGTTTTTTAAATTAAGTATCGTCAAATTCAGACAGGAATATGTTTACGGAGCAAAATGACTTAGTTGCTTGAATGGTCGTGGTCAGTGCGCTTTGAGTTTGTTGGCATGGCCCAGCTTTCTTTTCTACGAGTGCCTTTTTGACTTGCAACGTCGATATATTTTCCTGTGACGTGCGTTTAATGTCAGCTGAACAGGTCACTAACAACGTAGCTCCCCGAGAGAGGCAGAAATGTTTGACACTAATCTGTGTGCATGCTGCTAAGTCACACTACAACGCAGCTCCCTAGTCGATTAACTGAATACCAAATATGTTTCTAAGACGTTTATTGTTTTGTGAGATTGTGCTTTTCTTTTGTTATTATTTTGTTGACTGTACGCTTAGGCACTTGATTAAACACGGAGTCTCTTTTTGGAAAATCACCTTGCCATTTTTCCTTTACATACAAAGTGTTGCTGCACCGCCACTGTGTGTAACTAGTGAAGTCATTTATGTGCAGCTTTAAAAAAAAAAAATGCCATCCTCCCGCACTGATCTTTCTGCCCACTCTGTAATTATTCTGTAGCCACGCGGGCTGTTGTCCCTGCAAAGCGCGGCACAACCGCCAACTTCCACCATGGCTCTGCCAAACCTCTTTTCTGTTGGAATTTTTTAACTGTTTCATTAGCAAAAAGACATAAACAATCCAGTTTCCCTACAAAGGCAAACTTCTGACAAGTTCACCACCGCTGGACCACTGCCACAGCTACGACTTTGCAGCTAGCTATGGGAAACCTCAAAGTGTGGCTAGCCATAACATTTCTGACATACCGGGTGATGGAGAGGTTTTGCCCAGTCACCTTCCAAGTTTTGATCCGCTTCCTGAATGGTTTCTACGAGCTCTTTAACAGACAGATGAATAACATAAATCTTATGTATTTAGGGAATATTTTGTCTGTGGTGTCAAGAAACCACTCCTTGCCTTTCATGACTTATTTTTAGCCCCATTGATCAGACAACTTTTTTCTTTTTTCTTTTTTTTGGGCTGTGTCAGACAGCAGCCCCAGATAGAACAAAACGGCCATGCAAAAGGCTTCAGTCGCTTTCAAACAGCAGGAAAGTACAGCGACGCTAAGGCGCATTTAAGCTTGGGGTTGGCTTCATGAACCAAAACCGGATTGCGTGATGGATTTAAGGCTAAAGTCAGAGTCTAGACCTGTCAGTCTGTCGACGCCAGTTGGCACAGAAGCACGAGGCGGCTTGGCAGCTGTGCAAGCATGATAACAAACTCCAGCTTACAGAGGTTGGACTCCATCAAATGTCTTTGATTGTTCTGAGTCAACAGAGCATTTGTGCGTCTCAGAGTGTTCACAAACTCTGGACTTGTGTGTAACCTGACGATGTCTTAGTCTCCCTCTGCAGCCTGTTGCGGCCAGACTGCACAGCATCCCGGACATTTCAATTTCAATTTTTTTTTTTCCACTGCAGATGGTGCCACATCTGAAAGAAAACTGCAGCTGCCCGTCTTGTATCACAATAAGCTTGTTTCTCTTCTTCTCCGTTACGTCCACCTGATGAACCCAGTTGGTGGACAGACACGAGACAATCGGAAAATCAAACGAGTCTCAGTGAAAGTGAACAAAGGATTTATTGTGATAAATGAACACAAGGTGGGGGAAGACGGGGCAAGCTGACTGTGCCAAAATAAATTAATTCAGTATGACAAAAATAGGCCTGCCTGGCTGAACTCTAAAGAAAAACAAACAAACAAGATGCCTCGCTGGCTTGTCAAAAAAAAAGGTCTCTAAAAATGTACAAGTGTGGCACAACCAATAAACCTAGTGGGATAACAACGACGTGCATGCAAAAATGTATAGGGTACCCCAACTTACCGACTCCCTCCAACCTCCCACCACAAATCAGACAAATAAAAACCATGTGTCTGAGCAAACGAACAAACAGCAGGGCTTCAAGAGCGCTTGAAGGCCGCAGACCTCCTCCATTTTATAAGGTAGCCTCCGTCTTGATAGGCCAGCTGGAAAGACAGGAGGCCAATAGGAGGTGCGGCAAAATGTTACCCAAACATTAGCTATGTGTCTGCAAACTGCTCAAACGTATGGGCCAGATCCACATAGCGATTGCCCAGTTTTTGCACAAGGAAATCCGTGCGAATAGCACCAAAATCAGCGAGTCCTTCCAACAGAGCGGACGCAAAAGTGAAAAGCGGCGGAAAATGTGGCGAGGCGCAGGTAGAGTCAGGCTGCGGCAGACTTATTTGAATATATGTAAATGGAATATTTCACGCAAAATTAAATAGAAATGTAAAATTATTTGAAGGTTCAGGTTTGTTCTTGCCGCACAATCAACCACACTCTTATTCATGACGTGTGTTCAGTTTTGTGTGTGTTCCACTGTTTAATGTTCTTGTTGCTGTCAGTAAGGGGCCACTTTAAGAGGATGACAGAAGCCCCAGAAAGGTGTGTGCACTGTGTGCAGGGCTGTGGGGATGTTTGGAGAGACGTGTGCGACTGTCTCTTTCTCATCTTGACTTCGGGAGAAAACCAACGTTGTTAGACTGTGAAAAAAAATCAAATATTCCGTCAAAAATTCAACTTTTGGTGATTGAGGTGCGCACATTATATCTATCGCGCAAGTTGCGCTTCTGACCCCTCAAGTGCTGCATATCTGTGCGTTTTTTTTGCACCTCCATATCGTTAGCACAAAAACCTTTGTGGGTACGACGCAAAAGTGTCAGAGTTTGCGGCCTCAAACTCGCCACAAAAAGTGGCACAATTACACAATACTGCTGCGCTCCATTCTTTGTGGATCTGGCCCTATGTCTTTCTTTGAGATGCTAAAGCATCAAGGAAGACCAGTCGTGGTCACATGATGAGGGTTTTCCTTGACATTGCCCGGTGTCAAGGTTCATACATTTCCCTCACGGCTCAAGGCTTCACAGCATGCCAGACACGCTCCGTCCTTGGCTCCTGCTAACCTTGTTACACATCATCAGAGTAAGTAAAGTGCAACACATTGCTAGCAACCTTATTGTCTTTATTAGTGATTATGTCCCCTCAAAGTCAAGCAAATCCATTTTGGTGAATTCTAATTCAATGCGCAGGCAGTTCAATGTCGGCATTATCTGATTTTTTTTTCTCCTGAAAAAAAAGACCATTGAATACACAACGCCCATAAATACTTTCTGGGAAACGCTGACATTACGCAGTGGCGTAAATATTGTCCTCAGAGATTAGCGCGAGCGCCGAGCTTCACCTATTTACGGTGGCAGTTTACATTTACACTCCCCCTTTTTCTCCCAGCTGCTTTTAACGCCATTGTTCCATCACATTAGTATGTCCCACATAACTTCTAATTAGTATGCTCCAGTTATTAGCCAAGCCCACCATCAGAAGCTATTGATTTTTTTTTTTCTGCTAATGCTCATCGCTATACCGCTACCTTTGTGAGGCACAGCTGTTTTTCAATGAATATTCAAATGAGCTCTCGTCCTGAATGCGCCCACGCTTTCCCCTCCTCCTTCTCCGCCTCCTCCTCCTCTTCTTCCCCCTCTTCCTCTACTCATTTGTACAGGTTTGTGTCATCTCTCTCTCCCACTCTCACTGCCTCCCTCTCCCCCTGGAGTGAGCTAAAAATAGCGCGGGACCGTGTCAAAAGCAAAGGGAGACTGTTTTGGGGGATGCTGGTTCTGATGTGAAGGAGTGGAGAACTTTTCCGCACTTGACATCATCACATTACGCACTCGAGATGCCATTAATATCATGCTCTATTCAAAAGGATGCACAATTATCGTTAGCATATTCAAGTGACTAAAGCTCTCCACACTGCCTCATCTGGCAGCTGCTGAAAGCTGTAGACCATGCTGTATATATACACACACATTAGAACGATGGGTCAAAATCATTTTTGTTTCATCGACTTGAATAGAATGGTAATGGGGGAAAACAACTTAAAGCGTGCTTGGTTTGTCACTCCACTCTGCCTTCTTCTCTTTCGTGTCTCTTCAGACCATCTCATTTGGTCTTTGTGTTATGCATTAGGTTGATGCTCCCAACTAACCTTTTGCATCTTGGACGTTAAGTGCTCGGTGGACCTTTCCGTTGTCCCAGCCGTTGACCCTGGAGGGATGTTACCTGTTTGAATGCCTCTGACTCTGCCAGTTCCATTCTAGTCAGAGACGGAGGTCAACGATGGGATTTATTTAAGTGATTTATTGACAGTATTCCGAAGCGTATGAAGCTGTGGAATTCAGGCAGCACAGGTAGTTCTGGCAGGCAGTTTCGTGGAGAGCAAGCAGGCAGGTTGGGCAGGCACTGCTCACTCCGGAGGCTGAACAGGCGAAGATCAGGCAGCAGATCAGGCAGGCAAGTTTGAGCAGGAAAAGAGCTTGGCAGACGAGGCAGTGACAGCATCTGGAGTAAGGTGAACTAGTGTTTCCACAGAGCTTGCTACATTCTGGCACCAACATAGCCTCTCAGCTCCCCATAAGTAGCAGGTGAGTTGATAGCTGATGAGCTACAGCTGGCTCCACCTGCTACCTCCTTCTACCGCTGGTGCTGGTTCTGAAAGACGGGGAGGAGGGGGAGTCGGAGGGACTCAGTGGACAAGAGGAGCCACAGACTGAACACTTTGCTTCATCCAGACAAGCTAGCTAACTTGCTAGATTCATTTTATTATTACCTTATTTAGGCGGAAGCTGTAGCTCGGGATCTTGGTTCTATGACCAAAAAGGTTGGCCATTAATCCCGCTCCATCCCATTTTCTGTTGGGCAAGGCACTTTACCCACATTGCCTCATATGAGTGTGAGTGAATGTGCGGTGGTGGTCTGGAGGGCCATTTGCCGCAGATTGGCAGCCATCTCTCTGCCTCAGGCCAGCTGTGGCTACACTTCACCACCACCGGTGCGTGTGTGTGTGTGTGTGTGTGTGTGTGTGTGTGTGTGTGTGTGCTTTGTGTGAATGAATAATGATTCCAATGTGAAGACCTTTGGGATCCCCAGAAAGGTGCTATAGAAGTCCAAATCAATTACTCTTGCAGCCAGGCAGAAGGTGTTGATGCTGATTGGTCATTTTAAGGTAGAAAAAAATACACCTTGTCAATTTAGAATACAGCCAGTGTTTCTTTTCTTTTTCGTCTATTACAGAGCACTATAAATATTCCAAAGTAGTCACCAGCCTTGGGTTCAGCAGTGAGCAGCTAAAGGGCCAGACAGCTGGTGAGAGCAGAATGTTTGTCTGACCTTCGGCTCAGCACCACCCCTCTGGCCCGCTGATGCTGTCTGGCTCCGTCCTTCCAGTTCTTCTGGACAACTCCTGGCTGAACTTTTGCAGACGCCCTCACATTATCACATTACAACTATATTCTCCTCGTGGCTCCATGCTTTTTAGGCCTTTTCATTTTGTTTTGATTTATTTCTTTTACCATAACGTGGTCAGAATATGAAATGATCTTATGACCAAGAACTTGGTTTGCGTTGCGTTCCGACAGGCTTCCTTCTAAGTGAAGCGAGAACACCGAGTGATAATTGGTTTTGAATATTACCTGCTGTGTGTTCTGGTTTCTCATTCTCTCCGCACCTGCAGCGCTGCTCGTCATTGCTGTATCACTGCCAGCGTCAGGGACTCATCTCATCCATTTAGCATTATTCTAAGTATCATTCCATGGAGCTGCTGTCCTCAATTTCTTGCTATTTGCAGCGGGTCCGGTGTCAAAGCTTTGCTAACGGTGAAAGTGGCTTTTACACGCACTCAGTCAGCCTCCCCAACGATTTCTAAGCCTCCGGGCCTTTTGCACGCGGTGTTTGACTTTCTCATTCACTTTATTAAGCCCAGGATGGTAAAATAGCGCGCATGGTTGATAGAAATGTGAGTGCCACCTTTGAGCAAACTGCTGAGAGGAAATTCTAATTATCTGGAAGTCAAGGCACGCTGCTTCACGTCAGTCAGAGCTACTGAAAGGTTTCGTGAATTAAAACAAGGTCGAGTCCTAAATGAACACACACATTTAGGCAAAGCACAGGTGGAAATGTTTTACAAATGATATGGTGAGGAAAACACCAAAAAAACAACATCCCATATTAACTTTGTGCAGATGCTGGATCACTCCGATTTCAAATCTCTCTCAACCGCGAATCTCCAGCAGAGAGAACTTCAAATTTGTCTTTATCTACCACAGAATCTACGACTGATTTGTTTTCCTGTCGGCAGAGAAACATTGTGACAAATGACCGGTCCTGGAGACCACAGAGGACCAGGAGCGAGGGGCGTAAAGAGGCAGGTCATAAATTGCTGCTAAAGAAGTCAGCATGGATGCCGCAGTAGCATTTTCACCCTATGCGGACAACATAGACTGGAGACATTTTTCTCCATTTGGCAAAAGTTTAGTTCAACGCAGCAGCACGTTGTGCAACAGGCATTTCACCTGGAACTGTCTGGTGAATGCAGGGGGATCTTGGAAAATAGATTTTTTTTTTTTTCAGTCTTTTCTATGTGACATAAAGGATAAAATAAGCAGCGAAACTGCAGGGAGCAGAGTGATGTTTAGTCCTCTACACATGCCTTTCATAGCTTCGTATGGTTCCTGCTAGCAGGGAATTTCTGGCATCTTCCGCTCCACAAACTGGCCTATTAAATCCCTCATTAGTGCGGCATCACGCCTGGTTACTACAGGGTTGAGGTCTGAGGTCTGTTTTTTTTTTTTTTCTGTCGTTGTTGTCTTCAAAGAGGCATGGGGCTGTCACCTCTAATCAAAGGTTGGACTGGAACAGCGTGGTGCCCTCCCGTACAGCAGCAGCTCAGCTGACATATACTGTATAATGTAAAGCTCAATATACTGTTGGTGAAACGCAGATGAAAATCCTCACAGGACCGGAGCTTTTTCTGGCGCTGGAGCCGCTTCATTAAAACGCCGTGCCTCGGGGGTGCACGCAGATTGACAGAAACATTATTGGTTGGTTTCCTGTTTCGCTGTGTCCTGAAAAGTCAGCAGCAAACGATTGAAATTAACACCTTGACAATTTCCTTCACAACGCTCTAGCGTTTAGCGTTAGCCGACACGTGGGAGCTCGTGCCGCTGACACTGAAAGGACTCAATAGCTTAAGTTGTGAAAATATGTAAACAGCCTTTTAATAAGGAGACTATTTGATGTGTTTCCTGCAGCCAGATGGAAGTGAGTCAAATTTTACCAGCAGCAAAGAGGCAGGGAGTGGCGCCCCCACTCTGTCTCTGTCTATGTGTGGGCATGTATTGGCTCCCATTAAAGGCAGAGCTGCTCACACTGAAGCCCTGGCTATAGAAAGGCTTCCTCTGAGCTATTTATAGTCCTGCCGATGACATCATCCCCTATGATGTCACCGAGGGATTCAAGGGGGGGGTTTCTCTGAAGCTGGTTGAGTGGATGGATGGATTTCGCTGTTCTAGTTTCAAGCAGCGAAATAAGATCTCCAGTCCTCGTCATCATTTGAAGATTGAAGGTGTTGAGCACAATAAAATAATACATCATAAAATCTGCATTTAATAGGTAAATCACTATCAGCTCACAAAACTATCCACAGCAGCCACAATCTGAAAAAAAAAATAATGCTTTGTTTTTCTGTTTTTTCTTTGTGATTTGCACAGCTGCAATTAGCATAATGTTTTTTTTTCTGATGTTTGATTATATTTTCACACAGCTTTTACAGCATTCCCTAGTGGGCTTGTTGCCTTCAGGAAATATTGAATCAGCAGAAGGAATACAATCCTTGTTTCAAAGAAGAACTGGCTCTTGTGATAAGGGAAATAAATTCCTAATGGATTAAAGCACAAGGCACATTATTTCCCATACTATTCTGTACAAAGATATTAATGGACAAGCATGATCAGAAAATTGAAATATAGCTAGTATCTAAAACGAGTGTCAGGAAATTATTATATCCACCTAAATAATCCAAGCAAATTGAATCTTTGTATGGTTTGTGCCTTATATTTCAGGTTTCCTTATTTTATTAATCCCTGTTATAATTAAAGACAAAAAAAATGAGATAGTCTGACTCTCTAATAAACAATTAACTTCAGCTGGCTCCATTATTGATGACAGCCAGTTGCTAAACTTTCTAACCTTGCCAAACTATCAGAAGATCAAGTCAACTATTCAACTGAAACACTTCTGACAAATCAAAACGTTTGCCTGATATACAGTCAGGGTCAAGAGCAGTACAGCTACAGCCATTGTTCTGGTGGTAAATGTTGTTATTGAAACCCGAAAGGCCCCACAGTGCTGCTTTATTTTTGCATCTCTGTTCATCACAAACTCAATAGGTTCATTGTGGTCAGAATGGAGAACAGTCCAATAAAATGGCCATTCACAACTGAGCTTTGAGAGCCATTGCTTCACATTTCAGTTTTAGCTGCTTTTTTATTTAAGATATGTTCATATTTTTTTTTTATTAAATAAAATAAAATCCAATTGGTTCCCATTCTACAATGACAGACATAAACACAATATGCACTTTGCATCAAATGTTAACAATCCATTTTTTTTTTTTTTTTTTAAGTTTCATCTTTTAGTGATTTGATTGGCTTAATTTATAAACAAACATGAAGTATCTTGTGAAAAGGATTAAATGAAGTATTTTACCAATCAAACTTGACACACTGGCCAGTTAAAACTTGTTAGCGCCACCTCTAAAAGTGTCCTGCAATACAGAGATGATTCATGCTGCTTCACCTCCGACGCTCTGTTTACCACAGAGCTCTGGCAGTTATAGCCAATGTGTGGCGCCCACACTCGTCACCCAACACAGTGAGGTAGCGGAGTGGTTGTCGCCAAGTCTGTGGAGGACACTCTTTTTGTCATATCATTACAGGTAAGGACATGGTGGGTAAACTACACTCACATTGACGTCATTTCTTAGTGAGAAACTTCATGCACAGGAAAACTTTTTATTAATCACACTTTTTTCACCAAACACAGAATGGCCACAAAGCAAGTGTGCA
Organism: Nelusetta ayraudi; assembly: GCF_046127955.1. Lineage (NCBI taxonomy): Eukaryota > Metazoa > Chordata > Actinopteri > Tetraodontiformes > Monacanthidae > Nelusetta > Nelusetta ayraudi. Next base: position 14,005,414 of record NW_027466092.1, on the reverse strand, counting down.
CAATTGTCTGGCAAGGACTTAAATTGGTGACTAATAGTGAGAGTGATAATGGGACCAGAATTCTGGCCCCTTCTGATCGCCTCACATGGCCTGGAATGACGAGCTGTTCTCACCTGCGACCCACTCAGTGCCAAGCAGTTCTCTAACACCACTCAAAACAAAACATTTTAGACGTCATCATCAAGGTGGATTCCTTTTGATTAACTCGACTTTTTTGTTTTGTTTTTTTTTGTTTTTTAGAAACTATTAAGAGTTTTCGAGTTTTTGTATTTTTCCCAATCCAAACATTAAGCAAACTTCCTCCCAGCGCATTTAGAAATACAACCTGCGTAATTTGCTATTTTTATGGCGGCCAACTCTTGTCCTCTTGTTTGAGGAGCCAGTTTTTTTTTTTTCTTTATTTTAAAGAGGATGAAGTGGGAAGGTTGCCATGGAACCTCCCCACTGGCTCGGGATCCAGACTTCTCTTCTCCACATTCTCTCCATTTTTTATTCTCCTCTGATTCATTTTGACTCCTCGCCCAGATGGGTTGTCTCACACAGACGCAACATTTGTGGCCGTTTCCTGCTCGCTGCCTCTCCTCTCCTTGCACCTCCTCTGGCGCGCCCTTCGTTTTGACAGTCCGGCTCCGGACTCGGCCGGCTTGGCTGACAGCTCACCTGGAGAGGAGGCCGCCGGGGTCGGCGCCCTGAAGCTGGCACCTGTGTTGGCTCACACAGGAGAGCAAACACTGGTGGACATAACGCACACAAACACACGGAAGCTCTGGGCAGATGGCCAAAGTGGCTTTGTGACAGCGTTGTCTCCATTATGCAAAAATAACAAGATTCAAAGTAATATTGAACTTTAAAATGTTGCAAAAGTTTTGTGTCATCGTATAATCCTAAAGTTATACCTCTTAAAAAAAAAAAAAAGCATCTACTTTATATGCAAACTTGCTCCACTCATTCAAATGGCCTGCAGTGAAAGTTTCAGTTTGATCTGCTCCACTTAACTCAATGTCACTAAATCAGATACATCCAGGGATGAAACATCACCTCGAGCCTCTGGTGCTTCTCATCTGTTTTCTCAGCTGCACTTCATCGTTTTGCAGCTGGTCGAATTGCATTCAATATAAAGTAAATTCATGTCACTAGTCTGCTATCCACAAAGAAGAAACAGAACTTTTCCAAGTCAATAACATGGAGAAAAATAACATCAAACATACAACAGCCTTCTTTTCTTTTTGATCCGGGAAATTATGGGCTTAGCCGTTGTCACTTTGCGAGTCACAAAATCATCATGCATAGTGGGAGATTGAGTTCATGGTCAATGCCCACAGGAATTGGAAGACAATCATCACACACGTGTCTATGTGGCCGCTCGTCCTGCCACACGCTTCCCTTCCTGTGGTGACTCCTCTGAATCCCTCAGCGTTTCAGCCAATCACCTCAGTTTGAAGGGCCTGATGGTAATTACTCCCCCGCCACTCGCACAGAGGACGCGTATCATCACCTGGTTTCTAAACGATTGTGCCGGTTATGCGCTGGCATTTCATCAAAAAAAAAAAAAAAAACTGCCCATTCTTGACATTTTCAAAGTGACAGGCTTTGGAAATGTCACAGTTCTCCCACTGTAGGCGTCTACGACGGTCCGGGAAAAACACCAGGGGACAGAAAAGGGAAATGGAGAGAAGGAAACGGCACCAGGGTTGACATTGATCCTCCTTTTATGCAGATAAATGCGGCGTGACTCACTCACCGGCGGCTGAGCCGTGTGGGCGTGCGCACGTCTGCGCTTCCCGAGGTGATCTTGCTTTTGTTTACTCGCCCCTCGTACACGTTCAGCCATTTAACTGGATTGCCTGTTCGGTGCTACGGAAGATTTGCCTTCCCTTTAATGACCCCGAGTTTTTGCCAGGTAGTCTCACTGCATACTTGCTACGTCACCTGCACAAATTGATTTCCCCACTTGGCTGCATTTTTTTGGCCTTCGGAGGGAAACACACCGAATAAATGAACAAGAATCTTCTCCTTCTGCTTGTTCTTCCTCTTGGGGACAGTTATCTGCCTCCATCTATCCTCGGCATCTTCTCCTCTCACACCAACTAACTTAATGTCCCCCTGCACCACATCCATCAGTCTCCTCACTGCTCTTTCTGCCCATTCCAACCTCAGCATCCTTCTACTGACTGAAGTAGTAAGTCCCCCTTCTTTACATGTCCAAATCATCAATGTTTTCATCTCCAAAACATCTTACATGTCCTGCTGTCCATCTGATGGACTCATTCCTGATCCTTTCCATCCTAGTCACTCCCAAAAAGAAGCTCAACATGTTAACCTCTGCTACCTCCAGCGCTGCCTCCTGTCTTATCCACAGTCTCCAAACCAGACGACATCACTTCTCTCACTACTGTTTACCTCATTCTTGCTTCTTCTATCACACATCGCACCTGACACTTTCCAAACCTGCTTGGACATGCTTCTTCAGACCGACGTGTAATTTCAGAAAGATAAAGTTGTCTGGTGTTGCCAGTGGCGGGCCATCAGGGCAAGAAAGGCCTTTTTCTGCTGGCCTAAACATTCTTTGAAAAATTCTCCACAGTCTGTTCTGTTCATGTAATTTCATATCCACTTAGTTGTCCTGCTGCCAGTGTAGTATATTATGGTCAGTTTTTATCCAATTATATTTCAGGTAGCTTGTGTTGTCAGTTCTATAAAAATCTGCCTTAGGCCTTCTGAATCAACATTGCAGGCTCCTGTCCGTTGTACATGAACGGACCAGTTAGTTGCGATAGCCAATCAGATCGCGGATATGCAATGCCAAGACCAGCTAGCTGGTCTTACGCTGAACTTCACACGTACACGTCCTGTGATTGGATAAGCCCTGAGAGCCTGAGAGACTGAACTCAAACCGGCGACCCGGGGAATGTAAAGATTTAGTTGCCGAATCATCTGCAATTTATAATGTAAATAACAGGGCAGCAGCTGCACCAACACGTTCAATTGTTTAATAATTCAAAAGTTCAATAGTTCAAAACATTATTGTCTCATTGGTCTCTCATTTCCAACGTTGAGGAATTGTTGAGGAATTATTATCATTTGCTGAGGCATTAAAATCAAATTTTATTTATCACCTACATGAAGATGATGTAATGTGTAAGTGTGATTATGTACCCTCATTTTGAGGGTAATATAAGTGCATTAATGTAGGGTGGACTAAATATGACCACTGCGTGTTGCCGAGTGTTATTCCCACTGGCTCCACGTGTTCATGGATCCCAATGATAAAAGTCTATGGTGCTCTCTGAATTCATTGTGAGTCCTCTGTCTAATGTACATGTGTGGAGGAGGATGTTCCATAATGAGATCAATTATGGGGAAAAAAAAAATCATCATGAAGTAGAATGAAGACCCTCCAATCTTTGCAGAGAAGTCTCCCCATCTCTCATTTTTTTTCTTTTTTTTTTCACCCACACTTTCTGCATCATCCCGCACATAGGAGAGAACAGCTGACTGTAATTTATCATCACTTCCTCGGCGGTCCACCCACATCCCCAGAAGAGAGCAAGGCGTGAAATAAGCATCACCACTCATTACAGCCCGCCGTCCCATTCTGCCTGGCCGACATATGTGTCAAATGGCGCCTCCACATTCGGTGGTGTGTGAGAGAGAGAGGAGAGAGGAAGGGGCAGAGAAAAATGAGCAAAAAAATGAGATGCTGGTGAAACATCTTGTGAAGCACCTTAGGTTGAGGAGATGTTTAGCCCAAATGTGAACAGAAAGACATTGATAAGAGGATATTTTAGAATAAAGTCAGAAAAAATATTCACAAATACAAATTAATTTATTATTGTAATAGATCATATTGTAATAGATTTTACTCAGTTCCCATGTAGTGGGAGTTAAAATGGACAACTGAAAAATGACTAGCACCTAAAACTGCTGTGGTGCTCAGAGCGGGCTTTGGCTTTTCACTATTCTGGCTAATAAGTGAACAAATAAATTGTAAAGTCAACTCAAATCCAGTGACAAGCACGGTGGAATCAACAGAAGAAGATTAAGTGTGGCTCGTTCTCTTGCAGGTGAAGTAGGTTCAGTGCAGAAGACTGCCAGGACTACAGAGAGGAGCAAGAGAGGAGTAACATTGAATCAAGAGTGACCAGCAGTCAAGAAAGACAGCAAAACCCTACTAGGAAAATTGAAAAAAAAATGCTTACAATCACACAGTTTTGTGTAAATACTCACTAGACTACGTTGCATTATGTTGCATTCAATTGGTGCCGTTTGGTTTGACAAATCATGCGGTCTGTGATCCCTTGTCTGGCGCGGTGGTGGAGTGTGTGAACCCTAGTGGTTCAGTCGTCATGCTGAAGCTTGTCGGCTGTGTGTGTGGCGAGTGGCCAGCTTTAGAGGCACGGGGAGCAGTCAGACACAGCAGCTCTTTCAAGTGGCTCAAAGAGACAAAGACGACAGATATGAAGAACCAGGTGAGACCAATCAGGTTAATTGTCTGAAGGGAAAACCATCAACGAGACATGAAGGCAAACCTGTACATTCTCTGATGGTAGATATTGTAATGAACAAATAAAAGTGTGACACTGGGCAGAAAGTGTTGATGAATTGATCAGATTTCAACATCCAGATAAGGTTAAAGGAGGCATTTTCTTTCCCAATGAAAGACATTGAATTACTCTGTGTATAACAACACATTGTATAACTCAGAACTCTGTTTCTGGATTTAGGGCAGTGTTTTGGTCTGTATACATTAACTGCGTGTACAAAGAAGCACACAGACGATGAGTGTATAGGATACAGTCAGAAAGTTTCTTGCACACCACTCAGCTTGTCTGGTGTAGAGAAAAGTAGCTTTTGCATCTGCTGACCCTTTGGAAACATCCAGTAGCTCCAACTCTGACAATTTATTTAGCATTCTAGAGCGCAATGGAGACTGGGTCGGAAACCGAGCTGTTTACTTAGATATCCCGAGCTGAACTCGCCCATGCATATGCATAAGCCGGAAGACTGTGAGATGCCCTGGTGGACTGTAACACAGATATCGTGAGATGCGTCACTCACAGGAACCTCTGAAAAAACAATGCAGCGAGGAGCGCGCTGGGAGAAGACATCTACGCACAACACAAAGACGTGCGGCAACATAAAGTGGCACACTGGGAAAGTGCAGAGGAGTGAAAAAACGCACTTAACGGAGCAACAAGCGATTTTTCACATCGAGGGAACGCAGCTGAGTACAGCATATATGGCAAAACAAAGAGGCAAAGTAGTCCCACCCCCTCGAGCGCCCCTCACCTCCATCACTCTGCCTAGTCTCATATATGAAGCAACAAACATCCACGAAGTGAGCATGAAAAGTGTTGTGTGACGATGTTAGTGTACAACAAGTGTTGCAGTCGAGTGAAGGAGCTGGACATTCTATTGTGAACGTCTAAAATGGTGTTTTCATGGGGACAACTATCAGTGACGGACCTGCTTCCGACATAGAATTCTGCAGCCGGGTGTAAGATTTTTTTTTTTTTTTTTTTGTTAAGTTTTATTTATCCAATGTCAGTCCGAATAAAATTTAATAAAATTTTGTGTCAGATTCAGGTCTGTCTCTGATAGTTGGACTGATAGTCCCCTTGGAAACACAACATGGTAACAAAGTTATGGTATCAGAAAGCAATTCATTAAGATTAAGAGTTACAGACAGAATTTTTTTTTAGCTAATGTCCAGCTCACGCACTTTATTTGGAGCGCATTTCATGTGACTTGTCTTTGTTTTCTAAAGTTGCCACATAGGGGTGGTTGCTCCTATCTATTTATAAGGGTGGTGTGGCAACCATTCCAATGGGTGGGAGGAGGTAGGCGCGGCCAATCTGGCTTTGTAAACAAGAGAATAAAAAGAGCTGGAAATTAGCAGATGGAGAAGCTGTGTGAGGCTCTACCCCAGAAGAAATAACACCACTAGGGCGTCGCGTACACATTTTTTATTACCTTATTTCTCGTAATGATGAAAATCACTCCTTGCCCCTTTTAGTGTAACAAAGATGAGACAATGTGGATATTAAAATTCTCCCTCAATTTATCCGAACCAGTCTTTTTGGCCTTTTGCAGTCCAGGGTTACGGCTGGAAAGATAAATTCTTGTTAATCACGAGACCTCGTGAGGAAGATGGATGCGACACGCTGCAGGGGTCAGTCACTGCTCCAACTGCTCCTGCCTGGCCCGCCGTCCACCTCAGCCATCTGCTATCACAGGCGCCATCTCTCCACTTGTCCGTCTCTCCGGCTCCACTTGCCCTTTGCGTCTCACCAGTTGGCATCCACAGCAAAGGGGTTGGATTTGAATCGCAATGTCCAGCTGCATTGGATTGGATTGGATTGGTTGGATTTAGGGAAATCTAGTGTTACAACACAATGCATGGCATTATGCTGGAGGAAAGTCCAAACGTTTTGAAAAAGTAGAAAGATATGACTTTCACCAGGCATAGACAAGCAGCAGACGTCTTACAACTTCCTGTAACACAAAAGCAGATGTAATTTAATTAACTGTAAAATGTAGGGGAAGTTGAATACTGATACTTTATGGAGAAGGGCTAAGATTCCAACTTTCTTCCAGTTTTTGCTTTATTATTCCCACAGTGGGGAAATTTCCGGCATTACAGCAGCAAAGTGGATAGCAACACACATTATAAACACTGCAAACAAGTAAGATAGAAAGTAAACGTGAACTCTTGTCCTCACATACTATGGACGACTCGTGAGATAGTCCATAATTCAGTGTGTGAGGTGATGGTCCAATCCAGTGTGCTCCAGCTTGTCTCCCAAGAGTCTTGGTTGCATTGTATTGAAAGCGCTGGAGAAATCATTCATTCATTCATTCATTCATTCATCTTCTATACTCGCTTATTCCTAATCAGGGCCACGGGGGTGTGCTGGAGCCTATCCCAGCTGTCTTAGGGCGAAGGCAGGGTGACATCCTGGACAAGTCACCACTTCATCGCAGGACCACATAGAACCAGACAACCATTCACATTCACAACTACGGACAATTTAGGATGTTCAATTGACCTCACATGTATGTTTTTGGACTGTGGGAGGAAGCCAAAGAACCCGGAGAGAACCCACGCAGACACAGGGAGAACATGCAAACTCCACACAGAAAGGTCTCAGGTCCGGGCCCCGGAATCGAACCCACGACCTTCTTGCTGTGAGGCGGCAGCACTAACCACTGCGCCACCGTGTCGCCCATCTGGAGAAATCAAAAAACACGATTCTCACAGTGAGACAGCGCTCGGTGAAGGAGTAGGATTAAGGCGTCATCCACCCCAATGCCAGGGAATTAATTGGGTCGGTAGAGTAAAATGGTGGGGGAAACCAGTCCAATGGGAGAGGGGGGACAAAAACAGTGGCTAAATGTGGCTGACTGGACTACAAGAAGACAAAAACAAAACTGACTAGTGCAAGGCAAAGTTGGTGATCCAAAAATGAATTGAAAAATTACAGAAACAAAGTCCATAATGCAAAAAAAAAAAGCAAAAAGCAAAAACAAAACTTCCCTGCAGTGACTGGAGTTGATGTCTGACAGGTGTGCTGAAAGCAGGAGCCTCGCCATGACGTCCAGGGAAAACCAAAAGAGAGAACTAAAGACGGCAGCAAAAAAAAAAGACAAACAGACAGTAGGAAGCTCTGTCTGCTCTCTAAGGAAGCTACAGGTTTAGCCTTCCTGAAATAGGACATTAATTGCTGTGTGGCGACTCGAGTCTCAAAACGTGTTGCCCACTGTGAAAACAATCCACTGCCATTTAAATGCAGAAATGCCACCAATTTTGAATTGTTAACAGCTGCTGGCCCAGCATCAATGATAATCTCTTCAGCCGCTGAGCTCGCCGCCACTTCCTGTTGTTTCGCCTTCGTCTGTGGCCACTGGAGGCGGATCCCATTTTGCAACAAAAATTGCCCTGGGTGTTTGGCAGGAGGGGAGGCTTGCTTTATTGGTGCACTTTGTGAGGGTGAATATACAGAGAGACACTTAAAAAAAAAGGATTGTGCTCATTTTAAGAGTCAACTTCTTGCTGTAATTAATTTTTGCTTGCGGCCAAAAGTGACTCATGTTTCTGTTTGATACGGAAAGTAAACAAGATAAAAGAGTGCAGTGAGAGTTACTGAACTGGTGTGCGTGCGTGCGTGCGTGCGTGTGCATGCGTGCGTGTGTGTGCGTGCGTGCGTGCACTTGCACTTGCACTTGCACTTGCGCGTGCTCTCTACTGACACCTACATTGGACCAGCTGATGGAAAAATGGACTGCGTGGGGTTGTTTTCCTGTTTCTCTTTGTTTTTTGTTTTTTTACACTTTTCCTTTTGTAATGGATATCTGACTGCGACGACGCTGGCGAGCTCATGTGTGAAAGGAGAGAGTGTGACAGTGCGGACGCTGGAGAAATCAGCCACATATCTATTCATACGTGTCGACATCAGAGTAGTGAAACAAGTGTCACATCTGTCAGGGAGCAGAGTTGAGGCCTGTTTACTGGGAAGGCTGTCAAATAAAATAAAAAAATATCACTCCACTTTCACACAAGTGTGAACTTCTTTGCATCTCTTGAAGTGGCTGCACTTGCAGTTGCAGGTGGGCACTCTCAAGTTATACTCGCTCTTAGTATTTGTGCTCTTGACTCCCAGCTAAGAAATATGCAGGTGCGAGCCAAACACCGGGAGCCTTCCCTCACACTCCTCAACAAAATACACACATTAAAGGTGTGTATATTTTTTGTAATGCATTTGTATTGCAATGTGTGTATATATGATTGGCATAAAATAAATGTACATATATATATATATATATATATATACATATATATATATATATATATACATATATACATATATATTAAATTAATTAATTGATGATTATAAATCGTTGTTCTTCATTTCAATCGCAGTGCAATCCAGTTCTGATGAAGGCCCACTGCTGTTATCAAAATGCCAAAATAAGATGCAGTTGCTTATTCTTTTTGGTCTTTTGCTTTTTATTTCCAGGCCCTGGTATTCATTTCAAGCATTTGTTACGACTATAGGAGGAGGAGACTGAGTTTACAGCACTAAGACCTGTAGAAAAAAACACCTTGGAGATGAGTTTTTCAAGATGGATGTGCCAGATTTTAGACTTGATGTGTCAGCGACGAAGCAGCACCGTAGGGCAACAGCTCCAATGGTCTGATCCAAAGAACTTTGAAATGCATGCTTCCTGCCGCAAATGCTGAGTGGATTTTGTTCAGTGTGTCTGGTGGAGGGCCGACAAAACTACCCAGAGCTCCATAAACCTGAACCAGCCTCGCCGGGAAAGGCTGCAACGCCTGATATTGATTGAGTAATGCATCAAGGTCTGTCTCCTGTTCCACTCTCACTCTGCCTTCGCCTGCCTGCCTGACTGCACCTGATTCACCCTCCACTCGTAATGTAAAGAGAAGTATTAGAATTACTGCAGCCAGTGAAAGGGACCTGAGGGACGATGTTGTTGAAGCGGCTGCAGCTTGTTGACCACTGAAGATGGTTTTAGTTTTTTTTTTTTTTTTTTTTTTACACTTTTTTTATTTTCAGCTCGTCTGCTTGTCGTTACATTGATCAAAGACGACAATGGTTAGAAAAACCCAATTCACAGGATTTAGGCAGCCCCATTTGATGGCTGGCCAGGGGGTTGGAGGTAGGGACAGGCGGGGAGCCAGACGCCTTTCAAACTGTGTTTCTGTTACTGATCCAAGCACAACGCTCCCCCTCGAGCCTGTTGAATTTTTTTTTTTTTCTCACCGTCTCTGGTCGGATACACCTGCAAATTGGATGAAGACGTGGTTGTTTTTTTTGTTTTGTTTTTTGGTTTCCCTTGTCGCGCCTTCCAGTTTTCTCTGCTAGTTAAGCCGAGGCGCTCACGACATTTGGTCCTCTGTTTTGATTTATGGCGCAGAGGGTTGGGCGGGGGCAGAGGGGATGGGGGGGGGGGAGGGGGCGGGGGTGGCTTGTCAGAGGCTGCGGAGGCAAAAACAGTGAGAGGCGTCTGCTGTCTGCCGCCACCGTCCCCAGGTGGCGGAAATAAATGGAAATAACGGTGCGATCTCTGCGATAACAAACATCCGTCTGATGGGGATGATGAGCCGCGTTGTGCCGAGGACTTAGGAGACCGTGACAATAATATAATAATGTAATAATACCTGTGCAGCAAAAAACGCCCACTAACACACATTTCAGTGCCTGCTTATGACATGTACTCTCGCTGGTTTTTACTGAGTAGCCGTGGCCGCTTCCACGCTGACTATAGCAAGCTGCGATGTTGTTGCGAAGTGGGAAAATGTTCCCACTTGTGACGTCATACATTACTGTTAACCCCGACCTACCGCTGTACATAATGCAGCCATAATGCAGTGAGAGAGAACACCATTGACACACAGATAAGAGCAGCAGCCAGAATCAGACAAATGTGGTCACCGTGGTTGATTTTGGGTTTCTTTTTGCATGTTTTGCTTCAGCATGAGCAGATGAATTTAGACGTCTGAGTGTTAGTCTGAGACCTTGGTTGACCCTCTTTAAACCTGCGCCGCGGCAACCTTTTTTCTTTTTTCAATACAAAAGTTTGCCGAACCTCTTCAACCCACTCCACGAGTCTCTGCTTCCCGCTTTAACCACGTCTGTTCAGCCACACTCTCCCAACGTAACCAGCCCATTGAGCTCATAGTATAGTGTCTCTGTCCCAGTGTCACCATTCCAACAATGCCTTGTCTATTGTAGCTCCCCATCCCACTATATGCAGCCTCTTTCATCCTATGACTAGAATCTTAAGCACTCTTATCTGTCTGTTATTTCCACTCTTTTGTTCATTGTCACACTGATCAGTCCATTCAGTAGTCAGTCTTTTGTGTAACTCTTCAATTCAGCCTTTTGTGACCCTTTACAAATAGTCAGTGCTTTTTTGTTGGACTGGCATTTAGCCGCTACGGCCCACTACTAGCAGTTCAGTCAGCCTCTCTGTCCCAGTTTACTCAGCCACTTTAGCTTCTCAGCCCCACTGCAAAAAGACCCACTTTAATGTTACAGCACAAAAAGGTCTATTTACAATAACATAAATGCATGCTATATATTGACACATTGAAATTTACTGACCCTGTATTTTCAACATGCCCCTTTCTGCACCATAGAACAACCAGGAATCACACCGGGGAGCAGATCACTGCCATCCCAGCCAATCTCTCTCAATGGAGATGCTATTTTCAACAACTCTCAAGACGTATCTGTCCACATAGATCAGGGCGTTCCACACAGGAAATTGGATGCACGCTGCAGCCAGCCGGAAAACAAAAATACATGATAATCACAACGTACAAGCCTCCGATTGTAAATGAATAATCCCAAAGTTTTCATCAACGTAGTTGACAACAGGTCCAATGGCTACTTACATTACTGTTTACTTCTTTGTTGAGGTTAAAATGACATCAACATTTTCCGAGTGGAGTTCAATGTATAATTGTGTCACCAGTTCTGAGAAGAGTTGGAGCCTCGCATTGACGTGAACAGCAAAGCACTCTCAAATGACGAGGTTGTTTATACAGGTGGATTCATGCCTGCCGTTGCATAATGCGCTTTTCCCCTCGCAAGCTTGTTGTTCTCCTGCGAGAGGGGATGTGAAAATAGAAGGTTGCTATTATTATCATCATTACCTTTTTGCTTGTTTTGTTTTTTTCTCAGAGTCATCTATGAATTCGGAGAATTCCGCTGCCGCCTAATTAAGTGTCCTTTGCAGGAGGCAAACACTTGTGCTCCTGTTCCCTACTTGGTAATTTCCTTGATATCACAGTCCCTCACTTGTAAGGCTCGTAACAAGGTGGGCTGGCTGGTAATTCGCCACGCTCACACGGTAATGAAGATGCCTACAGTTCTTCTCTCACACGGCGGTTAAATTCTAAGGAAACCCTTGCACAAGCAAATTGCCGACCCATTCGCCAGTGTCCTGTGATGTAACGCCCCTGTGCAGCTCCTTCCACACATCTAATATACTCTAATGTTACCTATTATTCTTATATCCGATTCCCAGCAAGCACAATTAGGGGATGGAAAACAGAGACCAGGGGGATTTTACCGGTGACTCATCGCTCCTCTACCCCCCCCACCACCACCACCACCACCAGCCACTACCACCACTACCACAACCCTACCGCTTCGGCCACTCTGCCCCGCAGTCTGATTCCTCCCTCGGCTTCCTGTCAGCCGTCCAACTCAGACACATTTGTTCAAAGGACACGAGTGACTTAGCGCAGGTTACTCGTGCGTGTCGCTGGAGTTGTAGCAGCAACCTTACGACCAGAGTCTGGGCAGAGGGGAGCCATAGAGGGGCAGCGACGTCATCGCTGACCAGCAGGCAGTTATTTCTGGGTGGAGATTGGAGACAGGTAGGAAGGACATCACCGGAGCACATTCAGTCATGATGTGCTGAACACGCTAATTCTTACTAACATGTAAATTGTTCAGTTATTTCCCAGCAGCTCAGCCTGACAAAAGCATGATCTTGTGTACACAAACAAATGCAAGTATCCATTCAGCCACTAAAATGAAATAAAAAGGTGCTAAAATCTGTTATTTTATCACACGTCGCCAACTAGTCATAACATTAGATCATGCAGGGATCTAATCTTTTCATTCATCTTGCCAACAAAATTTGGCCTCATCATCCATCAGCTTCCTGTTGGTTGCGACTAAACCAGAAAGTACCTCAGAAGACAAAAAAAGAAATTCAAGAAGCTAAATTCTAAATAGTTTTGTGTATCAGAGAGCGGTGGTGTTTCAACATCAAAATAAGAGTAAAAAGAAATGCACTGAAGGCATTGGACAAGATGTATTCACTTTACTCACGCTGGTTTGGGCAAAAGTTCAGATAGGCACCACGGTGCATCTTGGCTCTCCATTAGGTGGTGAAATAAGGCTAATGTTGTGTCTCACGCCAATGGGAAGCCTCGAAATGTAGCAGCATGGCTGCTGTCCCATCCTCCTTGCATTCTCTGGGCTTTTTAGCAGATGCATATGTGACGTGAGAGGAACACAAATGATTTATGAAACATTCCATCTGGCCTCAACACTCACTGGTTCTCTAATTTGATGCTAAATTAAGCTTGCGTGCTGCTGGGGCCTCATATTGAATCTTTTATTGGCCTTCTCCCCTTACCTGGATTTGAATTGAAGCAGATAGGAACATTTGTTGTGAATAAAAGCAAAAGACAAGTTTGTCCTGACACCTGTTTCCTGCTTCTCATGATTGGCTCATTTGCTCTAACATGTAGCACGTGGATCAGGCTGAAACGACACACGGCTATAACCTTTTGCATTTATTAACATGAACTCAGAAAATAAGTCAGAGCAGATGGTGTGACATTGAACAGGCCACCAGCATGCACCTCTACCTGTTTCAATTAATAGGAAATTAAGTGAGAATTTAGGCTCTGGCACTGGTAATTTCTGAACCTTTGTTTTGTTTTGTTTTTTAATACTGAGCCAATTTCTCCATTAAAATGAGTTCTAAAGAGCAGAGATGAGCAATACTGCATTGAAGCAGAGTTAATCCCAGTATTTGTTTTGCACATACTAAATAAGACATTTAATTTAGAGTCCCACCACCAAATCAAATAAATGACAAAACAAAATTAAGATCATGCAATTTGAACCCAGACATTTCATTACAATGTTATGCAGCTCCCAGCAACACTCCTGTCAGGTTGTTGCAGGTCTGAACACTCAACAATGATATTTTCACAGACTTGTGGTCATCTATGCTGCAGAGGTTCTCTACAGATTCATAAATGATGAGCGATTTCTTTCTCATCAGGGATCATTTTCTGCCATAGAAATAACAACAGTGAAAAATGATGGTCTTTCATGTTGTGGAATCAGATTGTGATGGGGTGGTCTTCTCCCTAACACAACAAAGATGACTCTAATGAACAAAAGTCCTTGTGAATGAAATTGCCTTCAGAGTGTTCATTAACAATTTACTTCTGTAATAAATCTCAATGTTCTTCTCCAATATCATCTCTTTTGAATTGGAAGACATTTTTATTCTGTATATCATGACCGTGTATCCACTTCAGTGGCTTCATTTTCACACAAAAAAAAGTCAAATACAGCTAAGATTGTCTCAGGCCACTATGCAATTAATTCATGGCACAAGTCAGTTGCATTAGCATTCGTGGTAATTATCAAAGTTTAGATATAACATAATATGAGTCGCACAAAACTTTCCGTGGCTACTTTCTAGAACTCAACCAAATAAAAATAATCAATAACTAGTAATAAAAAACAGTGCTGTTTGCATTAGGTCAAGGGAACACAACAAATAGCAAGAAATCATTTGAAAGGGAAATATCCCTTTATAACCCCCAGAAGGTGAGGAAGAGGTCACTGGGGAGGCAACTATAAGCCTTGCTGGTGATAAACAGACGACAGCAAATCATGCTGCAGCGGCGGTTTAATCAGAGCTGGAAGCCAGGCTGATTAGATGCTGGAATACCGACACATTTGTAAAATATGTCATCCCATTATGTCATGATGAAGACCAGAGAAAACAGGCGGAAACATTGGCACTAATCACTTTGAGGAGAAGTGTAAAATGATGTCCAACTGAGTCCAGCTGAGGGTCAGTAGACAATCAGCAGGTGACCTAGAAAACAAGGTGTGTACTTCCATTAAAATTTCATTTTAAGTTTATTTATTTGGGATTTTTTTTTTATGGGGACTTCCCATTCCAAATGTTTCCTGAAAGGAAACATGCGATGGATCCAAAGCAAATCTTTTTAGCTGTTCCCTTCAGGAGTCGCGAGCCACAATGAATGTATTAGCATCTTTAGTTTGGATTGGGTTTTTATGGCGGATATCCTTCATGACACACGTCTTGCATTTGTTCCAGCGTGGCTGCCTGTACAAGAAGGACATTCAAGAAGTGCTCCCCCTTGAGGCTTCATCTCTAGTGTGACCTAGCTGGAAATCTGAACTGGGCCCCCCAGTCTCAAGGTAATGAGATGAATCCAAAGGATCTGTGAAAGGTTCAATTCGCCGCAGGTTAGCTGTAATCAACGTCCCTGCTCACTTTATCCCCATGAGATAACTAAGCAGCGCCCCTGCTGCGATCGTCCTCTCCCTGGACGCGCTCCATCAATCTCCTTTCTTGAAGAAATGCTCTTGTTGTGTTAACCAGATGGGGCACAAATCTGTTGTGTAAATTCAGTAAAGAACCACTTTCAAGAATCTTTTTTTTTTCCTTGTTAACCTTTTTCCTCTTTTTCCTTTTAAGTTGCTTATCGAGGGGCAACAGATCCATGACAATGTCTCTGTCTGATGCCGGCTGCTCACAACAGTGACGCCACTGGGACCAATCAAAACCCACTCACACACTCACATCTTGGCTACAGGACACAGACACCCAGTCTCCTCAGCTAGAAATTGTTTGTTTATTAACGTTCCCGTGTTTGCAAGTCGTGCATTCAAGGGCCTCCACCAAACTGGGTTTGTTGTGTGGCATTATCATCAAGCACTGACCTGAGGCCAGTGTGACTTTGATTGAAACCTCTGAGGTGTAACTCAAGAACCAACTGGTGAGTCATCTGTGTGTGTGTGTGTGTGTGTGTGTGTGTGTGTGTGTGTGTCTGCCGGCATCTCTATTTAATTTTAAGAGCTGAGGTGTTGCTGAAGCTGTGGAAATTCTAATATCAATGTCTGATAGAAAAGTTAGTTGAACAGACACAGCTGCCATATAGCCTTCTTGATTAACTGAGCCAAAAGCTGACCAAATCAGCCGAAAAATCAATTGAATTTTTTTTGTCTTCCAGTACAGATGCGATTGTCATATCATTGTTTTTAATAATTGAAGTAAAGATCTGCAAAATGAATGTGGATCTGTGCTCTCAGGTCAGAAGGGGTTCAATAGTTACAACAGCCCTCTGCTTCAAATTCAGGAAATTACGCTTTTCTTTGACAAAAGTAATAGTTTTCCATGTTTTAGTTAAGAAATCAGTCAAATAGAAATGTATCTATAAAGAGGGGGTTCTTTATACATATGTTTGTATTCTCTTGTTACTGAGAGGAATATTGACAAAACTGGCCTTAAAGGACAGACAGTGGATTGATTTTGACCTTCTTTTCCTGCTCTTGGTCAGTAAAAAACAAATAAATTCGCCAAAGCATTCAAGACAAGGTTGGAAATGCTGAATAAATAAATAAAGACAATAAATTAAAGGGTCCCCTGTGCAATCCCAAGACAGAGAAAAACAATTCTTATAAAAGCCACAAAGCCACACACAGGTTTGTTACAGAGAGCCGAAGAAAAGGGTGAGATTATATATGTACATTGATTCATGCATTTTCTATACCTGCTTCCTCCTGCACTCAGGGTTGCAGGAGTCTGCTGGAGCCTATCCCAGCTGTCATGGGTCGAAGGCAGGGTACACCCTGGAGTTGCCAGTTCATCACAGGGCCACACAGAAAGACAAATAGACAAACAACCATTCGCACTCACACCTACGGTCAATTTAGAGTTCCCAATTCACCTTAAATGCATGTTTTTGCACAGTGGGAGGAAACTTGACTACCTGGAGAGAACTCACGCAGATATAAGGAGAACATGCAAACTCCACACAGGCCCCATGTTCTTCCACTTGTCTGATGTTGGCTCATGGTGGCAGCAAGATAAACTGGGAGTTTCTCGTCATTTGCAACACTGGAGAAACTCAAGGTCACAGGTCAGCTGTGATATATAATCCCTCTAGAGATTCCTGGCTCTAACCCAGGGTCTTCACCCAGGTGGATGTTCCTGGAACTGCTACAAAGAAAAGTGGCCCAGAGGCCACTTGATCAGTTGCCAGGTTCACTTCTCTTGACACCAAGGACCAGCATCTCTCCTCTGAACTCCACCAGGTTACCTGAATCCCTCATTCTTTTTCTATAGCCTGCCTCTCTGTAGGATCATCACTCTGACTGTTTATATTCAGCACTCTAACTACCCAGAGTTCATGACTGGAGGTGAGTGTCAGAACATAGACAGACCAAGAACTTTGCGCTGTGGCCCTTCTTTTTCTTCACTGTGACAGTCGGTTATATGACCTGCATTAGAACAGAATGTGTGTCCATATATCTGTCACTCATGAACTCTGAGAGACTTGAACTTCCTGGCTTGAGTAGCAATGGATGGATGGATGGGTGGGTGGTTGGATAGATGTTTTTTTGCAGATGATGTTGCTCTGTTGGTATCGCTTGTCTGTAACTTTTAAAACACCCTGGAAAGGCTCACAGCTGAGCGTGGAGCTGCTGGGATGAAGATCAGCTCTGGGTAAACTTGGATTAATAAAAATAAATGTTTGTTAAGATCAGCATCCAATCAGAATGCCTTGTGACAGAATGGCACACTCACAGATGAGAACCCCATTCAGGAAACTAAAAAAGATGTCTTGTTGTCTGCTTTTATAATTCCCAGTGAAAGTACTTGGAAATTAATGAAAATTGTGAATTTAATATGTCTTTAGGGGTGCAGGAGAGCAAGTGCATGCCATTACTTGCCTTAATCCCATTACTTTGGTTATCATTTTAATTGCAGTTGCATGAATAAATGTGCTGCAATGGCTTGCATTCCATCATTTGGGATTTTGACTGATTTCAAGGAACTTAAAATAGGCATTTTCTGTCAATTACTACTGTTTAATTTGTTCAGAGGTGTATTAAAAAAAAAAAAGCTACATGTCTTCCACCACTTGGAAACAATAGATGAAGTGGGGGAGACGGTTCATGCTTCAGCAGGCAAGAGGAAATGCACACAATGGAATCACTCAATATCATTCAGACAGTTGGAAAAAACGTAATCAAAGATTCCACCTTAAGCAACCGCCAACAGCATGCAACTGTAAACACTTCAAAAGGGAAAAAAAGGTCATCCTCCCTACCCACCCATTGGACTACTTTAACTCTTTTTTTTTTTTCTGAGAATTGCAAACAGAAAATGAAGGGGACAGTGTATGAAAGATAAACCAAAAGGCGCTTAAGCATTAAGGGAACTGCCCATTAGTCCAACCTCCCATTAGTCTGACAAATTGCCCATTGGCCCAACCTCCCATTATGGTTAGGGTTAGGGTTAGAGTCACAGTTACGATTACAGTTAGGGTTAGTGTAGGTCAGACCAGTGGGCAATTTATCGGACTAATGGGAGGTCGTACCAATGCCATGCTACAAGCATTAATTCCTATTTAAAATAAGCTGCTGTACCTAAAGCTAAAGATAGCGAGCTAAGGATATGTAACATAGCCGTGACTGACGTTATAGTGATAATTTATTTACTTCAGTAAATAGACGCAGCTCGGCGCATCTTATATTTTTTGGTTTTTTGTTTTATTTTTGTTTTTTCATGTAAAATAAATAAATAAATGAGCTTCTGTGTTGTTATTTAGTAGAAAGTGACTCTAAAGCCTTGTTTGTGTAGGATTAGTATTCCCTCAGCTCAGGTGTTAAATTCTTAGACATCACCGCCCACAAATGTGTTTTGTGACACATTAGCGCAGCATAAGCAAATATTTGGATTTTACCACAATTTTACCACCAGATGCCTCCATCAACACATAAGTCAGTCAGGGACAATGCAGGCCTCAGAATGAAGTGTGCATGGTGCACAGCGTAAAAACCGAAAGCAAGAAGAGAGTAAGCCTGCGGCCTCTCTGTTATTGCTATGCTGCTTACGATGTGTGTCATGCATTCATCAGCAAAATTGCATATGCCCTCTGCATTCTTTACAAATGACTGGTGGTATTGATCCGTTATGGACAGGCCTCTTTTGCACGACATCTATGTAGAAATAGTCAGCATTTTGGGTGACGTTATCATTTATTTTTTTGTTGTTGTTTTCTACTATCAGACAAGATGAGCAGGACTTCCTGCACGCTTGCAGCATCCTCTCTTCTAATCAGTGCCATTCACTGCCTTGATTCGTCCTTTCACAGACTTTGATTTACGTTGACGCCGGTCCACTTGACATTATCTCCCGATTGAGGAAGAGCAAATCTCGAGGAGGTCAGACCTATTGATTAGCCTGATTGGCTCTGGAATCAATTGGCCTCTTTTTTTTTTTAACCCTGAAAAGGTCCCTTTTGTCGTCCTGAGAGCACAAGTACGCAGTTTTTGGGCCAGCGCTGTTTCCACGCAATCTTCTGCTTTCAAAACCTACGTCGAAAACAATGCGAGCCATGCTGGTCAGGCTCTCGGGTACGTGCACCGTGACCTCCTGCCGGCCACTTTGCGGCATCATCAGCCGGTTTTCTTTTGAAGAAGCAAGCATTCATCATAGCAACCGACTCTGCCGATTAAGCCTGCGCGATCTTGAAAGTGCAGGACACAGCTGATGTTGTTTTCTTCTTTTGTGCAGGCCACTGAAATCCTGCATCCCGCAACCTCCCCTACCCCCCTCTGCAGAATGCTGTCTTAAGTGCTTGGAAATATCCTCTCCGTCTTCACAGAAACCAACAGGAATTGCAATTAAGGATGACTCTTAAGTTTCGACCCAGCCCTCTCCCCGCTCCCTTGATTTCTGCGCTGCGGCGGCGGTTGCCAGAGGAAACGTGCGCTCTTCAGGCGAGGGGGAAGGCCAAACAAAAGGGCTGAAACGTGTCCTTTCACCAGGCACCCGAGCCCACTTTGCCTCGACAAGAACAAAAACACTGGAGTGCCTCTTGGTTCTGGGTTCAGGGGGATTTCAGCAAGTTGCTGTCTTTGAACTGGTTTGACAGAAATGCACTGATGTCTGCGTTCATGCATATGTAAAAACCCTAAAGTGTCTGGGGAATTAGAGTAGAGGGAAAACAAAGCTTTTTTCAGAACAGCCATTCAGAATGTCTGAATGATGATTGCTGCTGCAGCTTTTCGCTAGATTGACAATGGGATTTGAGGTTCTTGGCCTTGTGACAAATCAGAGCCAAGACTATTCAACAGACTGCATCCCCAGAGGAGTGGGGTTAAAAAAAATAATCTATTTTTTTTCATAGTGACTAACTAAATAAATAAGAAATAAAATTCTATTGTTTTCAGTTTATTGCCAAAAGATAACTTCCTGTTAGAAGAGCTATCTATAGGTGATGTTCGCCTTATCAAATGTCAAGCCATTGCAGATAAAGTGGAAAGTGATGTCACAGCACCCTCTATGTGTGTCGTTTCCTGGCCCCATGGGTTATGTTAGTGTATGTGAACGTCCTCCTCCTCCCTCCCTGTTGCCACGTTAAGTAACAAGACCTAGCGGCAAAAGACAGCCCTGATGTGACTGATAGCATAGCCGGCTAAAATGCCGTCTTAAATTTTTATCTAAATAAAACTGTTATGTTTAACATTAAGCTCAATTTAGCTCTTTTGCCACTCATTTGGATATTAACTTCAGCTGCCCCAAACTGTGACGAACGTTAGTTTCTCTTCTATTCACTGAACATGAGTTTTTCAGTCAACACACTACCTTGCTGGTCTGTATGCCCTTCTCATGCAATTATGTTATGGTGAGAGTTACCGCTCAGGTTGTGACACTGGACTGTGTCTTATCTTCAACACCTTTCAGGCTATTTTTAGCAGCTCAGTTGGCTGTCACGGAGATGTCATCCACTCACCACGGCTACTAATTAGCAGGCCTACTGTTGCCCTCACGGACCACCTTCCACTTTTAATTATTGGACGTCATAAATCAATTTTTTTTTTTTCAGCCAGTTTGATTGGGTTTACCTCCAAAAGCTTGGTCACACAGCTGAGAGGACTTATGTAACAGAGGCTGATAAAAACAGCTCGAGCTGACCTTTACCCTTTCTTCAGAGCGACAGGCTTTCAACGGAGCATATCTCTGTATAGAAGCAAGAAACAAAGGGAGGCAAAGCAGTCAAGAGGTGAAACTGATATAGTTGTGGTTTGGCACTGAACAGAAAAGAAAAGAAGGCAGTGTTGTCAGGTAGCACATTTATTCTGCCGTTGATAAATTCACAGGAGCATATCTCAACAGTACAGTATGTGAATAAATAATTTCAGTACATATATAATAATACAATTCCATACAAGGGTCTGAGTCTCTAATAAGAGAGACTGGAAAGAATCTTTCCAAACGTTTAAAAGCCCAGTGTGAAAGATCAAGTGACATCTAGTAGTGGGAGGGCATATTGTAAAACATCACCCATCCATTTTCTGTTCCCGCCTCTCATTTACTCAGTTGCCTCCTTCCAAGTCGACCTGCCCTTTATCTAAATAGAAATGATTATTGATTGCTAATGAAAACACAACAGTTGTTCATTTTTTGTGTATTTGTATAAATTAAAGTACTGCATAAAAACTTCAAAATAAGCTGATACATAGATCAATTTTGATGTTGCACACTAAGCCTTTAACAGACTAAAGTGAGGCACGATACAGCAGCAGCATATGTCTCCACGTACATCACCAGCTACAGCAATGGCATTTTTCCTGACTGATTGAGTGTGATTTTGTTAAATGAATAACTGAAAATAAAAAACAGGTATGATCTATTGAAATTAAACAGTGGCTCTTACAGATCAGGTCATCGATGAGTCACCAGGCAGCTTTCACTAAACTCTCTTAAAGCCTCAGGAGTTTTGAAGCTGCGCTTTTATGTTCCCTGGGAGAGCAACAACAATGTCGGCATCTACTGGCTGTTCTGCAGAGCTGCGGACACCACCACCACCACCACCGCCACATACACATGCACAGTGATCCATGCATACATTTCAAAGTTTCACAGAGCTTTACAGCATTCAAGCGTATACGGCGGATCTGGCGACATTATTCCCACATGGAACGGCAGACAGGTTAATGCAGGTGCACCCGAAGCACCAGCGTCAACAAACACATTGGCAACACACAAAACAGGATCAGGTGACGGAATAAACAAACATCTTCATCGGCTTGCCGCGAGCATTGGATTATCGTGGATGATCCCTGAATACATGCATTTCAAACGATTACACAGTGTGCGGCCAAAGCACAACAACTACTACTAGAATGGGAGAGGCACATCCGTTTATAGTGTAGAATCCAGCATTAGAGTGCAACACGTTCATAGTGCAAGGTTACAGCAGGAAGCTTTCTATTCTTATTAGTCACTCCTTCACTGAGGTTTGTTTATTAGGGCAGTGCAGAAAAAAAAAGCTTCACTGTCAGTGTGGAACAAATCTTTGGCATAATGTTCATCAGAAAAGTAACATGAATTTAAATAAAAATGGCTGGTTGTGATATAATATTGCACTTGCATTGGTTTGATTCACATCAAGGTGCTTTTCATTTGGAGAGCACAGCAGGCACCATGACTGAGCTCCACAAATTAAAGAAAAGTAAGTACAACTGCCTCATGGACTCACTGGAGACACGTTGGACACTACAGTAAATGCAGATGAAAGAAAAATAATTTGCAAATTATGCTTTTGAGGCTGGCAGTTGTTTTTTTTGTAAATGTCACAGATGGAAATTAAAGTAATTTTCTCATGTATGAGTCAAAAAGAAGTGCAACTAAATGTTCACTTTCTAGTGTGCAGAGGTCCTATATTAAGATAGAAAAGCAATGAAGTGTCTCTAAACTTCTCAGAAAGGGGAAATGCTCAATATTTATTTCTTCTTTTTTTTTTAAGTCTGACTGCCCCTATTTTCTGAAAGTGTTACAGAGATCTGGAAATAGACCCCTTGTGATGTCATATAGGTCATAGATACATCCCTCAAGAAGATTTTGTCCACATGGCCATAAAGCCGTTTGTCCCACCCTCTGAGATTACCTCATAGCTGCATTATTATGAGGACTAGACCTTCTAAACCTGCGGAAGGTCCAGTTTGGATAAGTGAGTGTTTGGATAATTCCAAATTGATTCAAGGCTGCTCCACTGGAGTAAATAAATATCCGAAAAACAGATCAAATATGGGAACTTTTCAGACTTAGCTCAATAAATTAGACGTGGAATAACAGCCAAAAAGAATCTGTCAATATTACACTTTTCTAAGTGTGTGGGGAAAAAAGCACAGATAAAAAAGCATTAAATAACCTCACGAGTGTCTCCGTTCTCAGTGTTGCAAGAGGATGTCAACCCTCCATTACCAGCCTTTGGTTCAGGATCAGTGTCGGGATCTTGGAATATTCCAACGAAGCTTGAGCCATCCGCGTCAGGCTCGCTGACTGGCAATCCATTCCACTTCTTTTGCACTTTGTTCTTCTTGTCGAACGCCATGGTGATCTCAGCCAGCGTCTTACCCTTGGTCTCGGGCAGAGACAGCCCCAAAAACACAGCCGCTGAGAGGCACACAGCCAGGAAGGGAAGGAAGCAGAAGTTCCCCAGGCTGTTGACAATGAAGGGAAAGAGCATGCCCACGAAGAACAGGCTGATCCACAGCAGCGAGCCGGACACCATGTACGCGGCCGGCCGGGCCGCCTGGTCGAAGATCTCTGTGGGTAAGATTACAGACACCCCCGCCGGGCCCAAGCCGAAGCTGAGGATGTAGGCGAACACACAGGCCATGCTGAGGTAGGCCATCCCGTCCACCCCGCGGCTCTGCAGGGTCAGCGCCACAGTGAAGACCACGCTCCAGAAAGACATGAGGCTGTACCCGCCCACCAGCAGGTACCTGCGGCCAACGCGCTCGATCAAGATGTTGCTCAGGATGGAGGAAACCAGCTCGGAGGCCCCGGTGCCGATAGTCACATACTGGATCATCTGCTGCGGGATCCCCGCCGCCTGGAAGATGTACGACGCGTAGAAGTAGATGGAGTCATTCCCGCAGAGCATCATGGCGCTGCTGGCCACCATGGCCGTCCGGAGCTGGGGCCGCAGTTCTCGGCTCTTGAGCAGAGACCACAGCGTCAAGGCGGCACCTTTGGATTTGGAGTTTAAAGCTGTGTGTTTCTGCTGCTCCTGTTCCTGAAGCATCTCCTCTATCTCTGAGACCGGGGCCTCGCCGCCGCGGAGCCTCCTGAGGGCCTGTACGCACGCCTCTCTGTCCCCACGATCAATGAGGAGGTATCTCGGGCTCTCGGGGAACCACGGAAGGGTGACAAGCTGGATCAAGGCCGGCAAAGCGTTGCTGGCCAGCAAGTAGGGCCACAGGGGCTCTGAGCCCAGCAGGGCCGTCAGGCCCACCACCTGACCCAGGAAGATCCCGAATGCCGTGAAAACCGCAGAGGAAAATGCCACGGCGCCTCTGAGGTGTTTGGGGGCGCTCTCGCCGAAGTACATGGGCTGGACGTTCATGCTCACCCCCGAGTTTATGCCCACTAAGAGACGGGCGATGATGAGCATTTCGAAGGATTTGGCGAACTTGCATGTCAGCACCAGAATGGCGCTGGCAAACAGGAAGAAGTTGTTCAGCAGGAGGGTGTTCTTCCTCCCAAGGCGGATCGACAGCAGCCCTCCGAGAAGGGCCCCGAACAGACCTCCAAGGGAGAAGGCCGACACGATAATGGTCCATACCACGGTTACCTGGGTGCTCTCCAAGCCAGAGCCCCAGCGCTCTGTGTAGCTCTCATTGATGAAGGTCTGGACGTAGCTGGTAGGGGCATTGATGATTGAGATGTTGTAGCCGTACTGGAAGGTGCCTCCGATCGCGGCGGAGAAAACGGTCAAGGCGAGGGTCCTGCTGGAGGGTTTGCTGCTGTCAGCTGGCTCCTGGTCCGCCGTGTGTGTCATCTCAGTGCGGACGGCCCCCTTCAAGGCGATGCGTTGCGTCCCTCAGTCCGTGTCGCCTGAAGACAAGGTCCTTCACGAAACCCTGCCTCTTATACCTGAAATACAGCTTAATAGATAACTTCCCGAGGCAATAACGGTAATGAATAAAGCTGTATTAACAGGCGAGCAGTCTTGCGTTGTCGAGACGTTTGAACGCAGAGGAAAACCAGTGCAGACCATTTAGTATTTCCCAAAGCGTAACCTGGCAGGCAGGTGCGCGCCTGTCAGCATCAAAGCAAATGACAAGCCCATGTTCACAAGGACAACGTCTGAACTTTGCTGCATCATCAAAAACGTCTACTCAAACCCAACTGTTTTTCCCCCTTATCGAGTACCTTAATTAGCGGCGAGAATATGAAGGTGAACGCAACCCTGGCAGTCCGAATTCAGGAAAAATCCGCCAATCCTTCATGCCGCTGTTTGGGCGCGTTTTTGATTGCGTCGCAGTAAAAAAAAAAATTACGTCATCTGTCTGCGACACCAACTGTCGCATGTAGGTGGTGAATATGTGAGTAAACGTTCCAAGTGTATACATTTATCAATATTGTCACGATAGCGTTACGCGTCCCATCGTATAAATATATTATTCGATTATGCTGCTTTTATTCCCTTCCGTCAACAAACGCGAGAATTGCAGTCACGGCCCAACGCAATGTTTGTGTTAGCTCGTATGCGTAAGCTAACGCTATTTTGAGCGAATGTTTGCCGCGCTAATCGCTGTGCTGTCGAGCTGTCAAAGGCGCGGTGTAAACGTAATCTTTGTAAATCTTTGTGTAAACGTCTTGCTGCATTGACAGCGCATGCAGACCTTTGATGCCCCCTTTTCTGCTCCAATAGGGCGCCTTCCCCAACGAAAAGGAAAGAGGACGACAAGAGCAAACAGCGAGGGAAGGAGAAGTCAGTCTCCGCCAAAGAAGGAGCTGAGAAAGGCCGAGGGCGTGAGAAGAACCGCACACGACGCAGTGCTTCCAGTGGGAGCAGCAGGTTGTTTACATCACGTACATCGTGTTTTTTCCCTAGGTTGCAATTAGTTTCTCACCATCGAATGTTAATTTCATAATGACTTGGAATACACACCCTCCTGAGTTGTATAACTTCTGCTAACTTCTGCACAATCCATGCTCGTCTTTAGCTCCAGCTCCAGCAGCAGCTCGGGCTCCAGCTCGGGCTCTTCCAGCGGCTCCAGTTCCTCCGCCTCTGGCTCTTCCAGCTCCCGTTCCTCTTCTTCCTCCTCCTCCTCCTCACCGAGCCCCACCCGCCAGCGCCATAACAGAAGGCGCTCGCGCTCCAAGTAAGAAAACCGCTACTATTTTCTTGTGGTCTTGTGGACCTTTAACACACTCTCAATTATTTATGTTTAGACTATGTGCAAACAACTTTTTTTGGAGTCACTAGAAACAGAGCAGACACTTTGCCGGATGCAGCATATCCATCAGTTGTTATTTTGAGATGCCACAATTGTAACTGTCATTGAAATCTAATTGTTTGACTTTACTGCTTCTGCGTACTAAAATAATCAAGTAGACATATTTTTGTATTGTCACATGACCAGAGCAGTTAATAGATTGTGGTGATTTTGAGCGCAACTTCATTGCCTTCCACAACTGCTGCTTTTGCTGAATACATTTTTGAACGTCCTTCCGGTGTGACCTGTTGAACCAATTTGCGGCAAGACAAGCTCAGGTCACAAGCTCCCATCCCTGTGACTGGATGGGTCGCAAACTTTATGATGGTCGCAAAGGCAGTTCCTTCAGCTGACCAGTGTGACCACTCTCTGGTCACCCCAGGTCACTGTTTATGAGGCTTAATGAGTTTCACAGTCTTTGCTCACAAGGTTTTCAACACCCCCAAGGCACTGATCATGATCATCAAATATACACCAAAGCCCTACATATAGTAACATTCAATACATTTATACATTCAACTCAATATAATAATTCCAACATATGTATGTGTAATGTAATGTTACAAATATAATAGCACAATATGCAATGGGCTGAGTTTGGGCTGAGTTCAGTGGATTCAGTGACTTGCTTTAGGAAACTTGGCCGTGTCGCAACATTCATGACAACCTGCTCTGCATGTGGAGGCGCATATTTTACTGAAATACGTTCAATAAACTAGAACTATAAACATCCGGAGTTGCTCATTAGTGGACTGAAAGTTGCGCTACTGCAGAAACTGAGGATTTATGAACGGCCATTCAATGCATGTTAAATAGCAACTATAGGGACTTAACATCACTTGAATAATGTTTTGCTCTGCAGGTTGTGAATCATTCGTCAGTTACAGTTTGAATCTCACAAGTGCCATCAATTTATTGTCAGATACTAACAGAAACGTACTTCATGCAGGTCTAAGTCTGCCAAGAAGGACGATAGAGACCGGCGCCGACGAAGCCCCACCCCTCCCAAGCCAACAAAGATCTACCTGGGCAGGCTGACCAGAAATGTCATCAAGGTGAATTATTTAATGAGAGAGATGCTGATGTTGGAGATGTGAAATAAAACTGATTTAATATGGTTCGTCAAAGCCCTTTTTTCTTTTGTTTTACTGAAAGGGATATTGGACTTTGAGGCGAATAGAACAAATGACCAGATATTAGGATCATGTGCAGCAGACCCAAAGACTGCTTGATTAGATCTAACTTCTTGTTGTTGTTTTTTATTCAAGGTACATATGTATTAGTAGGATTGGATTTCAGTCAACATGAATATGCAGGGGGAAATTAATGTGTAATGTTTGGAGAATCAATCAGTATTTGCACAGGAGCATGACTACAGTAATAAAAGAAGTCTGAAATGACCACTTACATACATCTGCTCTCTGGATATTATATCTTTTTTTCAGCAGTTTTGTTTCAGTTTAAATACACTACTAGTCAGAAGTTTTGACATACATGTTTTGTCTTTGTCTTTACTACTTTCTACAATGTAGATAAATACTGAAGACATCAAATATATGACAAAGACATGTGGATTAATGTGGCAAAAGAAAAAAATGTTAAATGCCTAAATTTGTTATGTTGAATATATTTTATATGACGGGTGGCTATTCTAGATTATCTAAAATACAAAACTTGTTTGACTTATTTCACATTTAGTTGTTTAATACATATTCCATATGTGTTCTTTCATTGTTTTGATGCCTTGAGTGACAATCTACAATGTAATTAGTCATGAAAATGAAAGAAACACCGTTAAAGATAAGCATGTGTCCAAACTTTTGACTCAGAAGTGTAGGTTAGTACTTTCTTATGTTGTACTTCAACCCTTTTCTCAGTGTGTGTTACTGACATGTGTGACCTGTTACAACACGGTCTCAAACAATGTCTGCCTTGTGCTCCCTGAAGGACCACATCCAAGAGATCTTCTCCGTCTACGGCAAGATCAAGATGATCGACATGCCCATGAACCGCGTCTACCCGCACCTGTCCAAATGCTACGCCTACATTGAGTTTGAGACCCCCGAGGAGGCAGAGAAGGCCCTGAAACACATGGATGGAGGTGAAAAGCGTGGGGGCGGGTGTGAACCTGAGCTTCTTCTTCCTACCTCATAAATTCATGTCTGCTGGTGGTGAAAAATGAAATTTGATTCGACAGGAGACATTTCTCATCTGCTTGGTTTAAATCTTTATCTTTCAGGTCAGATCGACGGACAGGAGATCACGGTCACGGCAGTGCTGACCCCCACAGTGCGCCCGCCCCCCCGCCGGCTGTCCCCTCCCCGCAGGATGCCCCCTCCGCCCCCTATGTGGCGCCGCACGCCGCCCCGAATGAGGAGAAGGTGAGCGGCCAGTGATGGTTCACATTGACTCTATAACTAACTATTGCCGGGAATCGTTGGTATCCATATCTGTCTTTCTGCATCCATATTTGACCTTGTGTCTTGTAGGTCAAGGTCACCGCGGCGGCGCTCCCCAATACGTCGCCGCTCACGATCGCCAGGACGCCGCCGTCATCGTTCGAGGTCCAGTTCCAACTCCTCCCGTTAGTGGAAAGAACCCTTTCATCAATCCTCTCCGTTCTTTTCCTCTCTCTCAGTTGATAATCAATGTCAAGTAATGTTAAGTTTGTAATGCTGTAAACAACACATTTTCTCCCTTTTGGTCAAAATGAAGTATTTGTTTATTAGATGTTTTGCTTGTTTGAGGTGAATCGTTGGTGTTGTTGATTTTCAAGTGTTTTTAATTCTGTACATCCTTCAAGTTGAAATAAAGGAGAAAAAGTGACTGTCTGGATTGTTTTCCATTTAAATTCCAGGTCAAAAGATTGAAGAAAAAAAATGTTATGCACCTTAGACAGACAGTACATTCAGAAATCCTTTAGCTGGAACACTCGTGCCTGTTTGTGCTTTTGGTGGTCTGTGTCTTGTCCCCACTGTCAATAATTACTGACACTTAGGACACTATATTTTCACATGAGTTTAAGCATCAGTTAACTGCCGTTCATCTTGTCCTGTTACTGTTATTCATTTCCAGGACCTTAACTGCATAACAGAGTGTGAACAGACAATATGAGGTGTTGGTATTCCTGTGGAAGTTCCACTATGACGTTTTCTTGCAACCCAAATAAGATATGTAGAGTTTTTATTTAAAAGAAAAAAAAAAAATATGTTGTCATTAAACACTTTATTATATCAAAGCATCAAATTTCATTTAACTAAAGAGAAAATAAACAACAATTCCAGCCGTTTTAAGGGCAGACGCATCATTCACTTCAACACAAGTCGAGTTTTCTGGTCACCAAACACGAACCTGTGAAAGAGAGCAGTCGCCACTGTCAAAGTAATAACACACACTTTTGTGTGTGCAGTAGCCATAGAAATAAATTGAAGCTTAAAATTTAATGTAGCCCATCATGGTACAGCGAAGCTAATTCTTTTCTTTTGTTTAATGCTTTGCCGACTTTGCTGCTAAAGATGCTAACTTTACATAGGCAATCTGTTTATGTACCCTTACAGTATTTCTGCCAAAGCTTTAATAAGACACTATTTTTCTTCACAAATGACTTCTGTGAAGACTCTACAAATAAAAAAGACTTTACTCTTAATTTGGTCAATTCTCTGACACCTGTCACATAACTCCATAATAAATTGATTCTCATACCTGACCAGGCCAACGGTGAACAGAGCGCCGCAGGTGGGTCCCACCCAAAAGATCCAGTGGTGGTTCCAGTGGTTGGCAGCCACTGCAGGACCAAATGCCCGTGCAGGGTTCATGCAAGCTCCAGACAAAAGGCCCCTGGAGTAGGAACGTTATGAAGGTGTGTATTTGAGAAATGAACAAGGGTGCTACAAACAGGGTGAGAAAACATGAGGCTTAAGCATCATTGGCCTTGCCTAAGCAAGTTTGAGGATATTATTATTATTATTATTATTATTATTATTATTGTTGTTGTTGTTGTTGTTGTTGTTGTTGTTGTTGTTGTGAGCTTGTGGCGTTTCAGTTTCTTTACCCTGCAAATATGTTGGCAGTCACGATGAGGCCGATGCAGAATGGAGCCACGGCGGAGCGGGTCCGGCTGTTGATGGCCCCCATGCACACCGCCAAGGTGAGAGCGACGGTCATCGTGACCTCCGCCAGCGTGCATGCCGCCACATCGCTGGTGCCGACGTCGAAAGCACCCCCTCTGGCGGCGGCGTACTCCGCAGCGGGGAAGACGGCCTGAAGCGCAAAACAAAGGGCGAGGGCGTCTTTTATCGTGAGCATGACGAGAGCGAGTGTTTTTTGTTTTATTTTGGGTTTTTTTTTTCAACAACGCAAACGTCCTCTGCTCACCCGGGTCAAGGCGGCGCCAAGCATCCCTCCTGCCAGCTGGGCCACGATGTAGGGCGGCAGCAGGCGCAGCTCCATCCCCCCACATAGGTAGACGCTCACAGACACAACGGGGTTAAAGTGGCCGCCGCTGCAAGACACACATGGCATCATAAATCCTGTGGGGATGTCAGAATGTCTTCGTCACACGTCATTTATTTATTTATTTTTGTTTCAGGGAGATCTGTGTTTGAAGTGCAGTTTAAATTTTGTCCAATCCCATTTTAAAGTTGCTGTGCATAGCTTCTTTCCGACATTGAGACTCCTGTAAAATTACAATATTTTTACCGACTTTCAGACCTTCATTTATTCATCCTAGACTCCAGAGCAGCTTCACACAGGTAATTATTAATTTTCCAGAAAATAGCTTATTTATCTACAGGCCTCCAGCAAAAAACAACAATTCAACAAGTTTTAGCTTCCTGCTAAGATAGATAGATAGATAGACAGATAGATAGATAGATAGATAGATAGATAGATATGTCTGTCTGTCTGTCTGTCTGTCTGTCTGTCTGTCTGTCCAGCAAGCAAATAATAATAATGATAATAAAAAACAATGACTATCATTGCATTAGAGGCAGCAGTTATTACCTGACTTGGCCAAACATCACAATCATCACTCCCAGCGCCAGCCCGTGAGCCAGGGCGGGCTGGGTGACACCTGACATCCCAGCGTTCCCAACGACGGAGGCGCAGCCCACAAACACAAACAGGCCGGTCCCCAGCAGCTCGGCCAGGCAGGGCTGCACGTAGCGCTCAAAGAAGAGTCTGGCGGCGTGTCTGTCATCCACCTGCTGACCCATCTCGGCCACAGCAAACACCTCGGCCTTGCTCTCTGCCTCTGACATGCTGGATAAGAAACGTAACCCTCACCACCGTCCTGTTATTATATCAGATATCGATGGTGTCATGGATAAAGGACGTACGCACATCCTTTTTCTCCTCCGATGCCCCACCTTCCTGCAATTGTTCCTGCTCCAAACACCCAAAGGTGTGAAGCTCATAAAGTCATCAAGCCTATGGAAAAGAGTGAGGAACATATTTGGGAACACTTAATGGCAAAATAACATCAAAAAGGGAAAGGGAGTTATATGAAAGCTGCTTTTACAGCTTGTCAAAAATAATCATTATCATTCTTGTCATTGTCTAGTTGTGTTTGTCCCAAGCTGTTGCCATGTTATACAAATTGCTGAGTTTGACTTGTTCAGACAACTGGCCCTCCAGCTGATCTTAATGCCTAGTTTCCATTGAAAAGTAAAGGCAAAACAAACATTTTAAAAATATATTGCCTGTTTCTGTTATATTATTATAAGCCATCATTATCTCATTCAAAAAGGCACTTTGAGGTTCAGTGTATCTTTTACTCTCACTTTTCTATCTTTTCTACGACTTAGAACGACTAAAATGATTTGATGACGGCTGAGCTTTTCAATTTCTTATCAAAAATGAAATTGAGCAGATCAACAATGCGCCTTGAGGTATATCACTATTTATTTCCGCTAATATGCATTGAGCTTACTTTCTTTATGATTAATCATTTTCATATTACTGCTTGGCATCCGCCCGGACTGTACATTAAGGGCGGAGGGTTTCTTCTAAGCAAACACACTTGTTGGTAATTTAAACCATAAAACTGTCGGTTCCATCTTTTCTAATTAAAATCTCATGATGGACCTTTGTTCCCCAGCAGCCACCGTGGCTTTAAACAGTTGAGTTACCACAGGTGTTTCCAATGATCCTAATCAAGGACGCTGCTCTCTCGGGCCTCCAGGCTCCCTCATAATATCAATTAAAAAAAACAACATCATTGTGCCCA
This sequence comes from Nelusetta ayraudi, assembly GCF_046127955.1. Classification (NCBI taxonomy): domain Eukaryota; kingdom Metazoa; phylum Chordata; class Actinopteri; order Tetraodontiformes; family Monacanthidae; genus Nelusetta; species Nelusetta ayraudi. The sequence continues at coordinate 13,973,059 of NW_027466092.1, read as the reverse complement.
CTCTGAGAGAGGTTTATTAGTATTAATGCATTTAATGTAATAATTAAATTTATACCAAATAATTATTTTGTTATTAAAATTACATCAAACCTGCAGTAGAATCCAAATTAAGTTTAGAAATTAACGGTTGCAACATCACACTAACACACTAACTTTTCACTTTTTTTTTTTTTTTTTTTTTTGAACTTTCTCATTAAGAGGATCAAAAAAGAACTTTTTAGTCTCTTTTAATTGTGTCCATGAAAGGAGATGTGATTTATTGTGCCAACTATTCCTGTGCAGATTCTCGGGCGCACAACATGAAACCGAGGCATCATTAGAAAACTTGCTACATTTTTATACTCGAGCTGAGAAAATTGTCAAGTGTTAATGATGGAAATTGTGTAGGAAACTCTTTGAAAATGTGTCAGGCCAGTTATTCGGGTGAATAATACAGTAGTTAGATAGTGCAGTGGAAGAATGTCATGTTGTTTTTCCAGTTAAGCACTTATCACTTATTGTGTGTGTGTGTGTGTGTGTGTGTGTGTGTGTGTGTGTGTGTGTGTGTGTGTTTTGGTTGCATGCTGTCCAGTCTGGTGGTAACCTTAACCTCAGTCTGACACGTAGGTGGAGTGACTGTTACTGAGTGAGCTCCCACAGGAGGGACTGATGAGGTTTTCCAGGATGGCTTTTACCACAGACTGCTTCCTTCACTCCGCCGCTGATTTCAGTGAGTGAGGACAACTGAATTTATGTGTCACATAGGACTCATAATAAAGGAAGAAAAAATAGACACAATCTGTCTTTGCTGTCTGAATTGATGCTGTGTTAAATTCCCTAAAATGTTACCGTTACTCAGGATACTTAGTCTGACTTAAATGTATACAGCAGTGATTAAAAGCCTTGTGAAGTGATGCACTGTTAATACTGGCTGCCTGCAGATCTGTACAAGATTTTCATAAAACTTTAGTTTATGGAAATCCTACTGTAGGTTCCTACCTTATAATCTGATAGGAAGTCTGTGTTCCTTCAATAAAGAAGATCCCACAGTCTTACAGAAAATGTTTTTTTTTAATTCACGCTCTACATGCAGTCTTTAAATATTCTATTGGCCTCTATTCTACTAGAAGCTTCCTGATTCGGAGCAAAGTTCAAAAATACAAAACATGTTCACAAGCAAATGTAAATAAAACCGTTACTCATGATTCAGACTCTTGCTTTGCCACATGCACAGATGACATGAAATAAATTAAAAGTAGAGGTCATGGTAAAAATTAGACAACGATAAATCACATTGAAATTCAACACACAATCGTCGGTTCTGATCCAAATTCAAAACAGCGTTTTGAATAACAAAAACATGTCTTGTCGATCAATTCATCGAGCAACCTTCATGTGATTTGCGGGCGGTGAATCAGTGCCAGGGTAGCTGGGAAAGCACGTCTTCGCATACTCCACTCGTATCATCTCCTGGGTTACCGAGGGCGCTGGTGGCGTCACGTTCTGCCGATGCTGCGGGTTTTTCACAATAAAACAGCCCCCAGGCGAGGGCTCGCCTGAGAAGTCAAACTTCCTCTTTCGAAATGTCTCCCTTTACGGATCCTCCCGCTGTTGACTTTGGCGTCCACGCGCGTGTCAAACACACCCCGACGGTGGACGAGCTTCCCACTCAAAACGCCAACTGCGCTAGACCTGAGGAAACACAGCGTGACCCGTTTTCATTAATGAGCACGGCAGCTGTTCCACGTGGAAACATGAAGCTGTAACACGGGCGGAAAACACAACAAATGTAAAGGACACGCGAGGCGCCACAGTAGTCAGGGATGATGCCGGAGCATTTTTTTATTTTTTTTTTTAAAAGGTAAATTACCCAAGTTCAGTTTGTCCTTGGTGGCCCAGCAGATGCTGTAGTGTTGGAGAAGCTGCTGCAGGAGCTCCCTCTCATCCAGGAACTCCAGTCTCTCGATTCTAACAGAGACACATCAAATTCAAGATTGGCACAAAACACAGGAAATGCATTAAAAAGCATCAACTGTCAGCAGAATCACACATTATTTTCAGTAATTATAATGAGAGTTTTTTTCATACATAGTCTTGCAGCCTTTCATCTACCGAGCTTTCACATCAAGGCTTTCTCAGTGACACATGATGATTTAATGCTCAAACACATTTCATCAAAAAAAAATGTATTAAAAAATTAAACACAATTCAGCTATTTTAAAACAAGCTGACAACTTATTACAAGATAAAAGGTATCTACTAACATTAGTAACCTGAGTGTAATATAGTAAATAAATATGGATAAATCTTTGCTATATAAAAAATTCTAAAATTTGATAATTGATGGCCTGCACTGCCAATTATCATCATTTTGTTACTTCAATTATTATCTTAAAAAAATACTTTAATTGATGACAAAGTTATCTATAGTCGATTTTTGCTATGCTAATTTCCAGAAAGCTTTTGCTCGAGAAGTATTAATCACAGGACATTAAGTCAGTAAGTACTTTAGAAATTAGCAAAATAAAATTCTTGGACCGCAATAACATCATTAAATAGTTGCTTCAACCAGACTCTACCTTGCCACGTCCTCCTGTGGCAGCATGCTGTAGACCGTCATCATGTCCAAAGCATCAGCGTGCTCCCAGGCCGTCTTCAAGAACCGATCCTTCTGCAAAGAACACGCATTAAAATCCTCAGTGTTGATTTTTTTAAATTTTTAATTATTTAAACAACTTCAAGCAAAACCTGAGCAGAACCTGTGAGTCCAGAGAGTGGCAGATCTCCACTCCTGCCAGGTTGCAGTGGCGGCGCTGCAGGTTCTCGATCATCACTTGGCCAAATCGATCGCTCATGTTCACCTGAAAGATTGTGTTGGCGAATCAAAGGCGGGATCATTTACTGTGCCAGTGCAGATAAACCGGGCCCACCAATTCCCACCAATCAACACTCTGTCTTCGGGTCTGTTTACCTGCTCGTAGCTGATGAACATGGCTGTGTGTAATGTTTCTGCTGCCCAGCGGACAAGATTAGAGGATTGGGACGGCGTCATGTAGACCAGCACGCACTCTGACACGAACACTGTGGGCAATCTGGAGAGGAGGACATTTTTAGCATTAGCATCGATGTCTACATTGACATAGAAATGTAACAAATTAAACTTGGTCAACGTGTTTTGTGAAACTGTTGATGGTGATAAGGTTAAAGCTTGCTTGCATTTTCACAAAGGAGAAGAAGAAAATTTTAAATAATCACGTACTCTGGGTTAAGGTGACACTTCTTCAGTTTTTCATCCAAATTCGACAGGTCTCTGAGGTCGGCTCCAATGATACAAAAGCGGTCTGAGTTGAGGCTGTGGGCATCTGAACAAAGGGAAAGCGAGGTACATACAGTGAGACACTTTGGAAACGCTTAGCAAGCACAATAACAGGAAGTATTCTGTTTCCTCACATAAACAGCTTTAGTCTATTACCTAACGTCAAGGAGTCGGTGGAGTGTGTTTCAATCAGGGGTTTGGAGAGTGGCGGCTTTGTCCTATTCATAGGGGGAAAAAATGGTTTAGAAATATCAAAAGCCTTCATGTTGGTCAGGAATAAATCTCAACGTACATAAAAACTTATTTAATTACGGTATAACATACATTTAAATGAATTTGCATTCTGTTTTTACATTAGCCATAATTGTTTTATGAAATAATGAACAGAAAGAGTAATGTTAACTTTTTATATTACCTTAGATTATAGAATGGTAATTGAAGAAAGTGATAAACCTACACCAGCGTACATTATATTTTTTTATTGAGACTGGTGCTTTATATTATTTCTTTTTGCCTTTGTGATATATTTTAAAAAGCACATCAAAAACAACTACTGCAAGAATGTGGAGCCGTTTCTTTGAAGAGCTTTGTCTCCCTCTACTGATTGATATATGAAATGACAACATGTAAATGAAATACATTTGCTGCCTCAATAAAACTAATCAGCTAATCAACTAATTTAAAAACCAATTCCTCTAAAATTGTGTTCTGATTTAGGGTGAAGAAAGAAAATGTCATCTCACTTGATGCAGTGGATTTTCCTCGCCACAATCGTTGGGAAGTCAACTTCAAAAAACTTTTTAGGCAAGAGGTTTTCATCCTGGATCGCACAAAAAAAAAAGATACGTGTGTTTGCATAGTGAGACACCTTGTAGCCTACTCAAAACAAAAACGGACTCTTATCACAATTACAACAGATGACAGCTAGGTGGCAAACCTTTAATCTCCAAAAAGTGGTGTCCAGTCCAGCACCAATGTTAACAACTTGGCAGTTGCACTCTGTTTTCTGTATAAAAGCGTCAAGGAGGTGGTTCACTCCTTTAACACGGGCATAGTAACCTGGCCATTAAGACAAACACAAGGACAGAAGTTTGTTTAAAAGGTTATAGCTCAATTCTTGAAGATGATGTTGCAAGTCATTAATCAATCACAGTGTGCAACATGTACCCGCAACACATACTAGCAAAAGCAACACATAAAGCTTGAGCTCTATACTGCACTCTGTGTTTGTTTAATGCACTATATTCACTGTGAAGATGCGTAACTACAGTGTAAATGGGGGGGTTGACTGCACCACTTACCTCTGTTTATTTCAGGCGCCTTCCTTTCCCCAACAGATCTAGAGAAATATTGGATGTAGGGGTCGTTCCAGTAGCCTTTACTGGTGGCAAACCTGAATTTAAAACGCATGTTTGATGAAACGGAAAAAACAACTGATGAAGCATTTAGAGATTATCTAAATGAATGGAAAGATTCGATCTGGATGTTGGCAGCAGCAGTTTGCACAGACAACGAGGGATTCACACACGCCTACTGACATTGCGGTAAGGCTGCATCTGGTACGTCAGACAGCTAACAAACACTGGCCGAATGGTGCACTTTTCCCATTTAATTAAATATGAAAAAACAAACCCTAATGCTATGTCAATAAGAAATCATGAAGTGATAAGGCTGCACAAAAGCTATAACGCTGCCTTGCATTATAGATATGATGATTAACGTGTATAATTGGTGAAATGTATGCTTGTTTTTCAAACCAACACGGCTATTATTATCATCACGGCGTGTCCTGTAGCGATCTGCTGCACACCCCGTCTTACCTTTTACACGACGTTGCGTCGTCACAGGTGGCCCTCACCGCTTCATCCGAACTATCCAAGTCCGCGAAGTCCCGCCGGGTCGCCATGAATTGATGCTGTTCTATTCTGAGGGTGACAGCATTCAATCTGCTGGTCGTCTCGCCTATTTGTTTATCTGCTGCACTGTTGCACCCGGCTAGCTTCCACCAGCTAACTGGCTAGCTCTGTTTGACAACTGGGATACTTATGTGAAACGAGACGAGGAGGAAGGACAGTTACAATTTCAGCACATAATTCGATTTTCCAGTGTGAAAAGCCTCAAAGTTCTTAAAACCCACCTAACTCATAAAGAAGCGTTGATATTTTACAGGGTGAAACTTTGTGGCAGAGGGCTACATGCGCCAACCGAGCAGGTTGTACTTCCGGTGTGCCTTTTCCAGCATAAAAGCATGGCGTTATTTTTGCACAAATGCAAAATAAAACTGTTGATGTTCAACCTTTATCCATTTTACGCAACGCGGCATACTGCGTGAACAGACCGTATAAAATGTGCAATGATAGTGAATTGGCTGATAAAGAAAATTCATGTGGGGAGGGGCTTGAGATCAATGACAGGACGGGAAATCCAAAAATCTTTTATCTTTGACTAATTTGGTTTCTGGAGGGAAGTCTAAATTTTAATTAAAATGTAAGTTTGGTTGCAAACAATGTAGTTAAGGTTAGGAAAGACAAGGACCTTCACTTCGAATATAGTATATATATATATATATATATATATATACATATATATATATATATATATATATATATATATATATATATATATATATATATATATATATATATATATATATATATATATATATATATATATATATATATATATATATATATATATATATATACATATATATATATATATATATATATATATATATATACACACATATGTATATATATATATATATATATATATATGTATATATATATATATATATATATATACATATATATACATATATATATATATATATATATATATATATATATATATATATATATATATATATATATTTTACTTAGTAAAAGTAAGTTTCTTGGAGTCAATGCATTATTATAATTTAAAATGGAGAAGAGAGTTACAACTGTGAAAAACACAAAAACATAATTCAAAAGTCAGCAAGTAATAAAGGACTTTAAATAACTGTCACATGCAACCTTGTCAGTTAAATGTTTTGTCTATTTGATTTGTAAGACAGCTTAATAAAATGCTCTGCCACATTCCCTCGCATCAACTCATCACTATAAAAAGTCTACGTGACCTTTTTAAACATAACTTTAACAGTATGATTTCACAGTAGGCAAGCAATAAAGACGTTTATATTACTGTTACAAAACGGCTTGTAAAATGAAAAATGAAACTGAAAAAAACGTCAAAAGAAAATAGTCATTTGACGAAATGTGCATGTAAAGTTTAACAAATTAATATTTTTCGTCTGTATAATACACCAATGCTTAAAATATGTACAGAAACATATTAACTTGAACTCGAAAAGAATGCTTTCAGAGTAGTGTGTTTGCGCGCTTCTGCGTGCTGTTACACCTAAGATTCATCAAAAAACATGATTACAAAAGAGTCACCTGTCGTATAGTCTTGACAGAAGACAAAGAGACGACTGAAATGCATATGTTCGTGACTTTGAAGGCGCTTGAAGACATAATGAACACCTCGTCGCAAAGTCAATGCGCTCGACTCGTGTGACTCCGATGCTCTCGGCGTGATGATGAACTTCTCCCGTCGGTGTCCAGGGGGAAGTGTTGCAATGGAAATGGATACCTCGGCGCTCTGAGCCCACTTCCTGCGCTCTCTCTCTCTCTCTCTCTCTCTCTCTCTCTCTCTCTCTCTCTCTCTCTCTCTCTCTCTCTCACACACACACACACACACACACACATACACTCTCTCTCTCTCTCTCTCCCTTTCTCCCTCTCAATTTAGTTCAATTCAATTCAAAGAACTTTATTGGCACAGTAAATAAACTGACATTGCCAACGCAAGTGATACATGCAGTGCAAACAATAACATAATAGATAAAAGACAAATGTATGTTTTTGCTGTAAAGACCTCCTCACTCCCTTGAATCCCACCGTCCCCGCCCCCCGTCCCTCCCTCCCTCTCTCTCTCTCTCTCTCTCTCTCCCTCCCCCTCTCCCTCCCTCTGTAGCGGCTGTGACAGAGGTGAGCCGCCGCCACCGCTGTTCACTCGGCTCCGGGTTAAAAAAAGAGGCGGCCGAACGGATTATCCAGCTCGGTAACATTAGCTCTCCTCGGCTAACGGCTGAAGGCTGCGACTGGGAAGGACGATGGAAAGTCGCCGGGCCGAGTGAAAGTTAGTCGCGGCGTACTTCGGGAATTACATGTGCGGATAAAAGAAAAACGGGACGTGGGGAAAAAGAGGTTCGCGGGTCATGCCTTCGCCAGCGACGGCAACTTTTGTTTAGAGTTTCCACTTGGGGGAACGCTAGCTTCGGGGGCTAGCGAGGCTGCAAACTGTTTGTTTTTTAATTGGCTTTCGATGGCGCTCGCTTGTTTCGCCCTGTCATAGCGGCGGCTCGGAATATTTGGAGGCCCCGGGAAACTTGATGACAAACCAAAGCCCAAAGACTCTGAAGCGTCATTTCGGAAGGCTGGCAAAATGAAGAAGCAGTTCAATCGGATGAAGCAGCTCGCCAATCAAACAGTTGGCAGGCAAGTATTCGACTCTCCCTGCGTGTCGCCTCAAGTTGAAACCGACAGGCTCGCACCGTGCACGGCTAACTTGTGTTGTGAAGTTGAGCTTCCCTGCAGACTTGTGTACAGCTGTCTGTGTTGACATGGGCTCTCATCTCCACGGGTGACTCATTGGCTTTAAATGGCTTACAAGCAGCGTTGCTGCTGGTATAAGTGAGAGCAGGATGGCCGAGTGCTGCACTTGATGTGTTGCCCTGATCTACCAGATGTTGTTCTCAACTCAACTGATTCGACCAGAGAACCCTGCGTGGGAAACAAAACGCCCAGCCATGATCAGGCATTTCCCTCCTCCACCTCAGCTCTATCCTCATCCTCACTTCCAGAGGCAGGAGTCTCTTCTAAAACCTTTTTTCGGTTGAACGTGACACCTCGTGGTAGAGGATGATTTACTTTTATTGTTTCCAGATTGGTTGAAAGAGCTGATTTCAAAAGATTTTCCAAGAAAACGTAACCTAATACCTAAATTTCATACGTCATCCCCCCCCCCCAATTTATATGACCAGTGACATTATTTGACCAAAATTACCTATAATGGACCATAACTGTACTTCTGCAAACAAGTCACACTGTTAGCCTTTGCTATGAAGTGAGAAAAGGGAGCAGTGAAAGTAGGATGTGATCAACAGAATCATTATTCATGAGAAAAGCAAGGTGTTCAGGCTGCTCGTCCTGGGCGGTCTGCATTTTAGGCAATTGGAAAAGTTTCCAGGGAGTGAACCTCCAGCCATGCATAGTCACATGACTTATTGGCATCCTGAGCAGGTGGAAGTGGTTGCTAAAAAGAAAGTGAACCTAGAACTGATGCCGTGCTTTGTACTGCAGTTGCATAAATCACGACATTGTCCGTAATCACAGTCTGACCCGTCCTGTTCTGGAATCCCATTTCCCCAAGTGGCATTTCCAAGATGACTTCTTCTTAATAACTGAGTGTGTTTACTTGAAAGTGATCTGAATGGTTCCTCTGCCTCTCTGCAATAATTCCTGACAGCTCTGCATGTCTCCATGCACTATGCTCTATGCACGCCTTCAATTCACGCTGTTAGATGAGAGTGTTTTGTGTTGAATTATGTGGCATTGGCAAGGAACGCACGTCACATCCCCGGGTGTTGACAGGTTAAAATGCAGTTGTCTTGACAGTGATTAGGGCGTCAAAGCCGCCCATCTCGTGGCTAGCCCGGCACGCCTCCGGTATCGTGATGTCACCGAAGCTCCAGCCAGAGGCTGTGAACGAGCTGCTGTACAGTAACATCGCACAGTCATCTTTGGTTTGGGCTCTGCGGTGATAAAGTGGCAGTAATGGCTCCCCATCAGTGATGGACTGGGCATTTAGTGATCAATCCCTATAACAGTCTAATGTGGCTGAGTAATGTCCGTCTCTTCAACTTAAAAACATTCCGCAGTTTGGGAGCCATTAAGTGAATGGCTCCATCCTCCCTGGTGAGCAGGTCCGCATCTTTCCACTGCAGCTAGTGCAACCTGCGCAGCCAGGTGATGGCCCACCGCGTCCCACTGAAACTGGATCTCTCTGAGGTAGCGACAGCCTCACTGTGACCTTATGACAGTCGGGAGGGCGACGTGTCACACCAGGTTTGGATCGTGACAGCTCAGCTCTTCTTTTTTTCAACGATGGTGGGCATTTCCTGTTTGTGTTTGCTTAGTGTGCCTGCTGTTCGTCCGCTGAGAGTGTTTGTCACCTGAGGCGGACAGCGAGTGCTCTCAGTGCCAGACAGTACCAGATACACCCGGAGCCAGACTGATTGGAATAGTTTGATGGGTTTTTTTTTTTGACGTAGGCAGAGAGTGAGACATGCAGATAGAGTCACACATTTACGCATCGGCTGTTTTATGAAAGGACATCGTGAAAAATATTTGATTAAACGGATGATCTTTTTGTTTAACAAAATTCTCATGGTATTTCTTGTGTTAATCACCTTGCATGTTGCTTCACTTTGTTTCAAAAAATAATTATGTTGTGTAATATGCATTTTTCAAAAACTTTATGCAAAAGGATGTTGGATTTACATGATCTCCCATGGACTATTTATACACGAGAGTACCCTTACTGAAAAATAATATTTCACCATCAGGTTAAAAAAAAGCGTCACTAAAAGACAAACAGTAACAGGCTGCTTGACTGAGGTCCACTCCTCGAAGCGGCCCTGTTCCCCACTTTCCTGCGTGTTTTCCAACGGTGAACAGATCAGGGGAGCGGAGAGGCCGGAATCCTCGTAATGACTCCGAGGAGTAAATCAGCACCACATACAGCGTAATGCAGAAAACAGACGTGTGTGTGTGTGTGTGTGTGTGTGTGTGTGTGTGTGTGTGTGTGTGTGTGTGTGTGTGTGTGTGTGTGTGTGTGTGTGTGTGTGTGTGTGTGCGCTCGCTCACTCGCTCGCTCGCTGCTTGTCCTCTTTAATGGCTAGTTAGCAGCGTACACGGACGTGTGGCTCAAAATAAAACGTGCACACACTGCTTTGCCCGTGAAGTCCTTGCCAACTCGTGTGTGTGTGTGTGTGTGTGTGTGTGTGTGTGTGTGTGTGTGTGTGTGTGTGTGTGTGTGTGTGTGTGTGTGTGTGTGTGTGGGCAGAAGCTTTGAGTGCAAAGGCCTTCAGCGCTGCCCCCGGGGTTCCTGCGATTGTGCAAAAGCAGAACGCCGTGTCCAGCGAGCAGCCGCTCTGAGGAAATCTCTCCTCCTTCGCTTTGCAAACAGGAAGCTGCCTCCCGGAGTCGCGCTCTCTAGACAGGAGGAGACACAAGGCCCGGGGAGATTTATGTGGGGGAAAGAGGGTGGAACCGAGGTGCGCGGAAAAAACAAGCATGTGATTCATGTCGTTTAGGGAAAGGCGGCAAAGCATTTTTTTAAGCACTTTGCCGGAGCCTGCGCTGTCTGCGACCTCTCCCAAGCAGCTGAGCCGCTGGCTGCGACACGTTTTGCTGCAGGTTTGTGTGGGTAAAAGAGCAGCATCATCAGGTAGAGGAGTCTGAGGCCATTGCCCTCATCTGCTCGGATAATAGATCTGCTCTAAAGACCTGGAGCGAGATCAGTGGTTGCACCCTTCATGGGACATCTGGGGAAGTTTGGCCTCTGTTGTGTCTGTAATGATGATGAAGAAGATGGTGGTGATGAAGATGATGGTGGTGTCAATGATGATGATGATGATGATGACATCACCTCCGGCTCTCTGTAAAATCAGCCCGAGTGCAACCGAAGCATTTTTCCTCCGAGGTGATTGCAGTGCTGTTGAAAGATGTCAGGAGTGTCTACTTTAATATTAGGAGACATAGACTTGGACACTTGCTGGTGTGAGTCTAGATTAGCTGATTGGTTCCTCTTTCACATCTGTCGGCTAAATTTGGAGTCAGGCGTAAGATGAGCCCCGCATAACCGTTGTAAACGATAGAACAGCCAGCGTGGCGTTTGTCTTTATTTCATCCAGTATGTGAGCAGTGATCTCTGATCAATTACAGTAAAGAAATTGCCACCTGTGTAATGTTGAAGTCTGTTTACGGTTGCACAGAAGAAGAGGGTGGCCGACAATGCAAACATGCTGACTCTTATTTAAAACTTTATTTAAAACGGAGTGCTGTTTGTAAAGGCAACCTCTCTTATCAGCCCACACGGACGCCGCTCTGTTTATTGAACCAGGCTGTTTGTTTTGTCGCTGTTGTTTTTGTTTGCTTGGTGTGCTTTTTTGCTTTCGACTCCATATGACATCACCCAGGTAGCAGACGATCACACGTGGCCTTGTGACTCAGTGAACGACAGAACAGCTGCAGCGCTGGCAGCTTTGCCCACGCCTCGGGAGACTTTCTGTGTGTTTGCCTCCTGTTTTCTACGTGTGTGCGCGTCAGATTAGCTTTTGAACGCATTAATCACTTAACTCAAACTGGATTTACTGGTTTGTTTTTACTGCCTCGCTATACTAAAGAGGCTTTAATCAGCGTGTGATATGTGTATGTCGCCGACTATTCTGCTCCCTTGGCAAAGATCGCCACTTCTATTTGGTTTGTTTGATTACAGCTCAGCTAAAAAAAAAGCATTGATAGTTTAACTTTGCAGAGACTTGGTCCTCAATCAACTGTTTCACTGGGACAATCCATTGATTGTTGCTGATTGTTCTCAGTCATTCATAGGGCTGTCCCGATACTATATTTTCACTTCCGATACGATACCGATATTTCAACCTTGAATATCGGCCGATACCGATATCAATCCGATAGCAGCATGCTACAAATGAAACATACTTTCATTATTTATTCTGTAGTGTGTAGTGTTAAAAAAGGCAGCATCAAGTGATTCAAAACAAATTAACAAGTTTACTGCTCGTATATTCTGAAAGCAACTGAGAGCAGGAACAAAAAACCAACAAAACAATATTGTCAGTTAACTAAACTCGTGATGACCATGACTCCTCCATCTCCACTTTCTGCAGTCTGAGCATGATGTGGAGATTCTTTTTTCGCCACAGTAGAATGGACTGCTTTCTATCGGAGTGTTAATATCGGAGACTTAAGATGACGTCCGATATAATCCGATATTCCTTTTTTGGCTGATATCAGACCGATATCCGATATCAATATCGGATCGGGACAACCCTAGTCATACAGCTCAGCTGTTTTTCTGCAAAACTGTTGTTTACAATCTATTTGTGTCGCTCTTTGGCAAAATTGGCTCAGAAGTCGTCCACAGCGAGGTGACCGGATGACTTGCAGTGGGTCCGAGCTCGCGGTGTTAATCTTCTCCTGCACTGTAAACACTCGGGGGTGCCGTGTGTGACGGGGGTGTTTCTCTCGGCCGTTTGCAACCCTTCAGTGGGCCTTTGTTTGGACTCTTTGATTCACTGGAGACCGAGTGGTGCGGCAGGAAGGGACACGTTACCCACGGGGATCAGTGCTAGTGTCATGTCAGCGCTGAATGAACAGAAGTAGGTGAGCCTGGGCGTTCCCACCAGTGTCAGCTGCACCGATGCCTGGAGGACAGAGGGGGCGGAGGGGGCGTGTCCTGCTGTTGTCAACTGAGGAGGAGCTGCTCTGATAGACACAGACTGATATTTTTATCATGGTTATCTGGAGGGGCCGGTTATAATGATAATGTTTCTGCTGGTTCATGACTTCAACCAGTATTTTTAACTATTTATTCAGTTGCACTTTTGCTGTTCAACTATGGATGCAAATTATTGATTGACCTCATCGATTGATTAACAATGATTTTTCCTGAGAACCTAAATTTCACAATGTAAAATGTGTAAGGAACACATTATTTAGCCCTTAAATAATATTGAAGGTCCAATGATTAACCACCTGTGTAAAAAAAAAATCTATTAATTGCGACTAGTTGAATTTAATCAATGAAATTCTTAATTGACCGATTGGAACGCTGACGCTTCTTGATGTCACCTGAGCACAGAACAATCTAAAATATCTGCTCAGAGTAATTTTACTAATACACACTATTGTTGCTGTTGATACTAAATAGCAAGTTGCAATTGTGTGCCCATGTATTTCAACCTTCAAAAGCAGCGTCAGCAGTAAATGGCTGTGAAAAGCCCCAGTGCATCGACCAGCCGTGAAGCCGTGAAGACTCCTTCCGCTCAAAAAACACAAAGCAGGTTTCAGCCAAATGAAATATTCTTTATCCAGTCTTTCTCTTGCTGAGTTCATCCCAGTCTTTCTGCCACTCTGGTGTTTATAAACTGGCAGGCTGGAAGCGATCCACACCCACCTATCAGTCTGTTATTGATTGCGTCAGGTAAAACCAAACAAACACTCTGCGCTCCCTCGGTCCATCAGAGGAGCCATTGTACCACTTCCAGTGATCTCCCTGGCTGGAAGCGCCCTCCTCCTTCATCATCATCATCATCATGCGGCGTCTCATCGCCGTTGAAGTCGTTTGTCCCTCCGGGTTTTGCCGGTGCGTCTCCTCCTCTCAGCGCTGCTGTAGAACGCGACGGCTCACACAATCAGCCCCATTAGGGAGGTCGCGCCGGCTGAGTCACTCAATTATTCCTCGGGCCCCTTTCATGCGGCTCCAGTGTCCGTTACCTCCGGCCTTCAGCTGCCAACTGTTGCACCGGTGAGAGGTCCACCCTCCCTCACCGCCCCCCAGCGCCGCCGATAGAGCCGAGCGGCCGCTAACAGCCGCTCCATTGTGTCGTCTTTGTGCCGTTCACCTACTCCCCTTTCCAGCGCGATGCTAGCGGATCGCCCTGGTTACCGGGGCTGGGATGCAGGGCTGCTGCTGCTGCTGCTGCTGCTGCTGCTGCTCCTCCTCTTGTTATTGAAGTCACATGCAGCAGCAGCAGTGACACACTTTTTTTTTTTCCCCTCCAAACACCGCTGCTCCTGCGAGGCACAGTGGGCCGACTCTGTTCGCTCCCGGTCAGCTGATGCCGGCAAAACAATTGTTTTCTGTTTGTTGTCGCTGATGCTCCGGCCAGGCTGCGCTCAGCCTTTTCTTTTTTTTTTTCTTTTTTAAATTAAAAAGACCCATGTGATGCATTGCTTTTTATAAGGTGGATGGGGGTTGGTTGGTTCACAATAATTTCCACTTTTTCTAAAAAAACTCTCATATTCTCATATGTTTTTTGTTATTACAGTCTCCAATGGTGCAGAAAATGATGTATATTTAGAGGGCAGAACAAACACTTGGCCTTGGTGTTGACCCCTTTAGACACACTGGATCCAATGCTGTCATTTGTGACATCACAAAGGGCCAACATCAGGGAATTTCTTCTGCACACCCTTAAAACACTTAGTACATAGTGTCAAGATTGTGCAGGCAAATGCAGTGTGTGAATAGAGTGCAGCTCTAGCTTAACACACGCAAAACATCTGCGTCGACATGTAAATGTACAAATTGTTGCAGTTTTATAATAATGGTTGCTTCATCCATAGTTGTGTTTCTTATGAAACGACGTGATCAAAAGAGTGGAGTCTCCTCCTTCGAGGAGTGTCCACGTAGGATTCAGTGGTTCCGGCTCCCCAGTCTTCACGTGACACCTCAGCAGATGGACGCCTTTTTGTCCGCCGCACACATGATTTTTGTTCGGCAGGTCTCGGAGCGTTTAGCTCCTGTGCAAACACATCTATGTATAGAATTCTCTCTGCAAACCCCCCAAAAAATGTCCTCCCCTCTCTGTCACGGGCCCCGCTGCCCTCCTCTGTGTTGTAATTGGGAGCAGCTGTGTGCCGAGGTTACTATAGTTCATACAGAGCGGTTTTTGGAGGAGGGCCCAGGCTGCGATTCAGAGCACTCTGTACCCCCGTGCAGAGTGCAGACGAGCCACCGTGCCCACAGGTCGATCCGTTCAGAGGGCTGCACGTTTGCGCAGATATACAGTAGATGCCTCATGCACAGTTTGTATTCTTTTAATGCACCGGGGGCAGACAGCTTGGTGGTGCAGAGTCACGTGACCTTCAGCGCTGGAGAGCGTTGGGATAAAAACAAAGTGGAGTTGGACTTCTGCTTATTAGTTTAGTGTCCAACATATGGTTTTGCAGTTCAGGCTTGATCAGTTGGATGTTGCTCTTCCTGTCAGTAGTACTGGGACCAAGTTACTGACTTGTATGCACATAAAATACTGCCACACATTTTAGAGTTTAGAACGCAACCTAAACATTCTACCAGATTTATTAGCGTGGAGCCGTGCTTTAGGGGAAACATATTTTTCCCTTTGTGATGTCACAAAGGGTGCGGATACCTCTTCCCGATTTGCGACGACAATGCCAGCCAGGTTTGGATAGCATCTTAATAAGAACTGATGTGATGCTTGTTTTTTTTTGTCAAACGGATGGAAGCTTCAACAAAACATCAGCGTCAGCAGGAAGCCAGAACTGAGCTCGGCCTCTTTTTGTTTGCAGGAAGTTGTAAAGAGAAGGCAAAATGTGCTGACTCACTGGCAACTGGTGGACTTTCTTTGATAACCCATCAAACCAGGCTGCTCAAACTGGGGTCCATGGTGGAAATATGACTATGGATTTAATATGAGTAGGCAGTTTCCTCAGTAGCTGTGTGGCCTTGATTGTCCAATGGAGGAATAAGACACGAAAATAGCTCACTCTCAGTTTGTCGGGGGTCAAAGATCAGTTCATGAAAATGAGGTCTTCATTGAACGAACGGGTGGGTCTTTGTCCCACGTCTCTACGACCTTCCTAGAGGGCACTATGGCGATTTTAGTGTTTGTGTCTATGTAGGGGGCGCTATTGAGCAGATTGATCCAGTTTTTAATAGAAAAAATTCCAGCAGTTCTGACCTGCGTGCAAAATTTGGTGACTTTTGTAGAATGCTAAGGGGGTCAAAATGGGTTTCTCGTCAAGAGTCTGTCAAGTTTCAAATCTTTCCTCGCAAGAACGCCCTGCAATAGACCTGCTCTGTTCTAGAGCTGGTCTCATCGCTGGGGCTCAGTCCCAAATTAATCAAGTTTAAAATCAAGTGTCTGTCGGGTTTAAATCAACTCAATTCGAACCTTCTTGTCGCTGCCGTCAGGACTGCAGCGCTGACCCAGCTAATGAGATGATCAGCCTGAGCCCAGTCTGTGTTCCCCAGCCTTCTCCTTCCCTTAAGAGAATCTGACTCCACTGACCCCTCCGAGTCACACTGTTCATTCCTTATTAGCAGTCTTGGGGAGAACACGCAGGTGACTCGCTCTGTTGTGGAGTCAGACAGCCGCTGTGTCAGCCCAGGCTCGTCAGCAGCTGTGTTGCAATAACAACACTTTTGACTGAACGGCATTCTAATACAGAGCCGTGGCCCCCGGCCAAGAGATCCACCCCGTCAAACATTTCCCACACCGACTTCCACGACCCGTCAATCATTTTGATTGCGTAACTTGGCATCTCAGGACGCACCTCCAGTTTGTCTCGATGTCATTCTCACCTCGACTGCTCAGAGAGTGTGTGTGTGTGTGTGTGTGTGAAGTTCAACTACGTGTTCTCTTTCCGTGCTCATCTATGCGTTCTCTCTTGTCCTTTCTCGCCCACAGAGCGGAGAAAACTGAAGTCCTCAGCGATGACCTCCTGCAGGTACGTCAATCATTAACTCGGCTGTGGAGCTCCGGCCAGCCCAGGGCCGCCCGACTGGTTCATGCGTTTGTTGTCCTTCATTGTTTGAGCAGTTGAAACTTTAGAATCATCATTCTGCAACTTTTTAACTTCACTTTCAAAGTGTTGGATTTAGCCACTGAGATTTAAACTCTAGGCTGATGTTAGCTGTTACCATAAATATAACGAGTCCTACGTGACGTCTGGGAAACGTGTTCATTGTATTGAACGCTGTGATGACTTATAGTGCTCGTGGCTTTCCGCTCTGCTGCTAATTCAGAGGGTGGAGTGTGAGGTGACGGTGCCGACGGTAAATAGAGGAATGATTGTTTCCATTCCAGCAACACGAATTTATTGAGGAAAAACAGAGCTTGACAACCAACCAGCTTTCTTGCTTCCATGGCAACAAAGTTCCAGGATTACTTGAACTCGGAACATTTCAGCGACCCCTGAGAGCATTTTACCTGAACCGGCACGTCCACATTTGGCATTTGCCCATCCACCAACATGTACTTCCACTCACCGGCCTCTCGTTGTACCATCTGTGTGGTTTGTTGCCATCCAGGCCAGTAAAGCTCCATTTACCAAATACATAAACTCCAGAAAACTTTGTTTAGTTTGGGTATTTTTCTCCGATACGCTGCTACTCTCGCATTGATGAACTTTGGATATGTAGCGCAGCCTTGAGAAGGTTCTTCGTGGGAAAAAGAAATGCTTTTAAAGCTCTTGTGACCTGATACACAACTTGCTGAGCCAGACGGTCACACCCCATGGTTCACCTGCTCTGCCTTGTGGATGACGTAACTGCAGAAAAAAATTTACCTTGGGTGCTGAGGTGAACTGTTTTGACCACTAGCAGGTGCTTTTACTAGTGAGTCCCTCTGCTTTACTACTGACCTTAAAATCAGACTGATAAGATTTGATGCTTTAAAAAGAACCACTGCAGTGCACATTCTTGCTTATGGGGGGAAAAAAAGCGTGCAACAGGTCTGTTGTTGCTGATTCAGTGCTCGTTTTCAGAATTGTGTGTCATACACTTACTGTGACACACACTAAAAGTATTTGAACTTGTGCAACAAGATGCCCGGTAGACTCCCTGCACTAGTGAATGAATGAATGAATGAATGAATGAAAGTCTTTATTTTGAACTTACAAATAAAACAAAATAGCACAATTAATTAAAGCCACAGTATATAAAACAAAAAAACAATGATAATAAATAAATAAATTGCAATAAAAAAAATTAAATCATTGATCCTCTCAAGAATGCCATTAAAAAAAATGTCATCATTGATCCGAGTAGGAAGAAGTAAGTACTTATTTACTCCTACCACTTAATTATATAATAATCATGCTCCACATAAACCGTTTCAATTCTAAATGTCTCATCCTATGATATATAAATGTATATCATATAATACCTTAATTTCTTCATACACAGTCCTCTGATATATGTAAATATGTTTGTGCATTACATATACATGTATGTATTTAAATATTTACATGTATATTATCCACATCGCAATATATAACCAATATAATCTACCCACGTGCTAATTATTAACTATAGGCATATAGAGCTATCCATTTCTGATCTGATTACTGAACTAAATCAATAATAATAACAATTATAATCATCATCATCATCATCATCATCATCATCATCATCATCATCATAATAACAAAAATATTAACAATAACATGAACACAATAACCAAACCTCTTCCTCCACTCCTTGCAACCTCAAGCGTCAGAAACGGATTTGGGAAACAACACTTCGCTCCTAATGTACATGGCACTTCAGAACACACAGTCAGCAAGCATCAGGTCGTCTGGCTTTTACCGCCTTTGGAATCTGGCCGGGACTCAGATGGATTATCTTGTCGAGTTAATTAGTTGGTGCTTCTTCCCCACCCCCCCACACCTGTCGCCTGTTATCACTCATTGATGGAGACACCACAACAAGTAGCGCCACACACACTTATGGCCAAATTGAATTTGGGTCTAATTCTGACGGAATGCTTTGAGAACATTGAGTCTGATATTCACTCCCAGACATTCGCAGACATTTCGGGCACTTTTCTTGTCGACTTGCTGAAGCCGCTCACTGAGTCCCCTCAGTGGATTCAGCTGTTGTTGACATTGATACCTGCTCAGCAAAAAACATTCCATCAGTCAAGATGGCCTTTTGTCTTTTCCATGGGAGGTGTCATTTTTTTTCTCCCTATTTTATGGGACTTTTGAACCTCGTGGATAAACAACCAGCACCTGATCTGTCACTGTCCAATGAACATTAGCTGTTTCTGATTGACAGGTTTAAGTTAATGTTAGACTTTAGGCTGTGAGGCGACTCTGCAGCTATGACCGGCTGCTGCTCCTCACTGAGAAGAGGACACAATATAAAACCTGACAACTAACTTCCCATCCCCACCTTGAAGTCACAAATTGTGACTTCCTGGAGACAAATTCTAAGGTGCAGACGCGGCGACAGGGTAGTGCAATGGTTTGCACCGTGACCCCACAGCAGGGAGGTCACAGGTTCAATTCCCCAGGCCTGAGGCCTGGAGGCTGGAGCCTTCCTGTGAGGATGTTCTCCTTCCAGGTTCTCCAGCTTCCTCCCGCAGTCTAGACGTGCACATAAGTCTAATTGGCGACTCTAAAACACTCTTTAGGTGTGAGTGTTGTCTCGTTCTTGTGACGACCCGGTGACCGGTCCAACGTGCAACCCCAGTGACCCTGACTGCAGGACAAATGATGGATTCTTTATTCTTTATTCTTTATTCACATCCCCTTAGCTACCACAGCTCTGGTCGCTAATCTCTCTGGGGTCCACATCCAATAAATAACATTACACAAAAATATAAACATATAAACATCCACAGTACTCAGTACAAAAACCAATAAAGTTCTCAGAACCTAGAAACACCTTATTTACATTACTTCAATCCAGTAAACGCATCATTAAGCTTAGTAAAAAGTTAAAGAACAAGTGAACTGTAGGAGAAAATTGAGTTATAAAACTGACAACATGTAATACATACTGTTTTTTATAGTATGAGTATAGCAAGATGGAATAAATGAATGAATCCAGACTTTTAAAATTCAAAATTTACCATGTCCGTAAGAAGGATAAAATCGGTCTTGGGTACCAGACTTATTCTTAGCCTCTTCATCCTATGGTCCCTTTTTTTAGTCTCCTGCACCACCTGGCATTCTCACCCCAGCTGTTCATTGCTCCTTGCACAGCAGCTCATCAGTCGGAGGCTGCACCCCAAAAGTGCTCGCACGCTGCTCACCCCTCTGGTGTATTTTAAGGTTGCAGCCAGCGCCAGCTATTGGGCTCCTCTGAGTCCCTCCCGTCATGCAAACACTGAGCGTTTTGTTTTTTGCTCAGTGGCTTCGTGTTTGATTCCATTCCCAGAGAGCCTCAGTTATTTTAGTAATTCTGGGCTTGTCCGGTCATGTCAACATCCTTTCCCTTGGGAACCAGTAAATAAACAGAGGCGGGCATACGTGCATCCTCTGTCTTGTTTCTACCACCTATTCCTCCGCCGCACTCTTGGAATTCCCTCCTCAATGACGCATCATGGGGCAGACTGTCCACCCCGTCAGTCTGGTAGCAGTAGGGGGAAAAACACACCCTGACGACCACCAGTCCTTCCAACTTCTGTCAATATTTTTTGTTGCAACTCTTCCTGTGTTGTGTGCCCAACCCCTGTTTGTCACAATGAGAGGAAGAAGAATACTCCCAGATCTGAACGAGTGGAGGACTTGGAATCAAACCCACGCAGCAACAGGGAGGGGATTCCCCCGCTCAGGTTGCACCTGGTATTAGCTGAACAGCAGCGTGTGTATACGTGTATCCCCTCCCACTCTGCAGCCTATGGTAGCAGAAAGTTGTGCGCTGGCTGAAATTCGACCCCGCTGTTTTGGGAATGCTGGGGTGGGCAAAGGGAGGCTCCGTGGGTCGGGTATGACGTAAGATCTGAAGAACAGAGAGACTGAAGTTGAGAGGGCAGCGGGGCCACGCACGGATGCGGATATCTGCTGTGGAATTCCTGAGTTCCGACCCTGGTCTGTTTTTGGAACACAATTGTCTGCTATTTGGAACCTTGCCATCCTCCCTCTGCATTTTTCTCTCGCCATTTCTCCTCTCATTTTTGCCCCGTAGACCTCAGTGTTCCCGTTTATATTTGTCCCAACTCCGGAGCGCACGTGTTGTTCCTCTGAGACATTCCACTCTGTCTTTTTTACCACTTTCCAAAAAACACAATTCTTTTATCTCACTGTTCGTACCATTCTGAACCAGTTCCCCCCCCCCCCCCCAAACGTCGGTCGACCCTCTGAGTGACATTGGGACAGTGAGGGCCGCCCTCGTGTTGACTCTGACCCTCCCGGTCAGACACCTGGCGTGACAAGGACAGAGAAAAGCCGCCCTGCAGGGATTCAGTTGGCCTCTGTCCTTCGGGCCCGAATAGGCCCCCTGACTCCATCAATGCCAGTATTATATGTCGTCAGGCCTAAAGCACAGAGTGGATCTCTGTAGTTAAGCGAGAACGCAGGAGAAAAGCCTGCGTAATCAAAAAGACCCTTTTAAAGCCAGAGAAGCCCCCCTTCCTCCCCCGGTTCGTAGCCTTCGCGGCACTTCCGATGAGTCATGTGCTCGCGAGATAACATTCCAGTGTCGTTCCCTTGGGACATCAGTCACGATTGACCTTTGACCCACGCCAAGTCGGCCACAAATTAAATGGTGACACGGAGATGCACTTCATTAGTTGTCAACTGCACAACACGCTGCTGTGCGACACTGCCCATCATAGAAGAGCAAACGAAAAAGGTGGCGTTGTGCAACTCAAACGCCTTCCTTCAATGGAATTTGTGCCTTTTTTCACTGCCGGATGTTGTTTTTTTGAGAGGCCACATCTTCAATGGCCTCTGGCATACAGTGAGAGTGCAACCTACAAACCTTACTGGACCTCTGACAAACTGTAATGACATCACTTGGTGATAACACATAGAAGCTAGATTTTTTTTTTTTTTTCTTAAGTGCCCCATGGCAGTTGGGATAGGCTCCAACAGACCCCCACAACACTGAGTGCAGGACGAAACTGGTATTGAAGATGGATGGATGGATGAAACAATTTTGCAAATAGCTCATTTTAACACAATAAGCTTATAATGACCCCCGAACACACTTCTTTAAACTCATCGAGAAAACCCAACACGATTGCAAATCATGATGTTTCCAAAGTCTCACGATGTCAAAGAGCCACATCTTGGTTTGTAGTACCTCTGTCTTCAGCCAGGGGGCTTCCTGTCTGGCTGTTTTTTTGCGTGCATTTTTTTTCTTCTCTGTGTTCCCCCACACGACAGGATCCCCGACTGTCAGTATGAAACCAGAGCGCCGCAGTGTCAGTGTTCAGATGGTCCACTCTCTGCTGTCCTGTGCTATGCGCTCACCGTTCCTCGGCGTTCGTCTTGTCTTGTGCGCAGATCGAGCGGCGCATGGAGCTGGTGCGCGTCGTCTCCCACAACACGCACAAGAGGATGGTGTCGTGCCTACAGGGACACATCGGCGCAGACGCGGAGAAAAGACACGTAAGGCCTCTGACACGTCGCAACCAAACTGATCCACGCTTAACTTTAAGCTGTGTAAACCAGCTCAGACCAGATCGGGCCGCCGCCGCAGGGTCACCTGTCGTGTGTTGAATTTGCACCTCCAGCACAAATCTTCTGAGTCGACTGTCTGTGATTTACGTGTTGTGTTGTTTTGTTTTGTGTTGTCCTAACCCGCACACCCACCACCCCAAAAAACGCACCACAGTCCGTCCCGCGGCTCTATACAGGAAACGGTCAGGTAAAAAAACCACAGAGCACTTCCTCCCACCTCTCTGGTTCTTGGCACCGCTGTCGCTCCATTTCCTCCTCGCACATCTGTTGTCTTCATGACGCATGACGCTTTCGGCTGTTGGGACTCTCCTTCAAAAAGAAAACAAAAAAAAAAAAAAAAAAACTGACACAGGATGTGGAACACTGAGGTGTTTTGCACAAATGTGTCAACTGTGAAAATAATGTGGCAGACGTCTCGTCGTAGTTTTCCACCTCGAATCCCATTTAACTCTCTCTCTTCTCTCTTCTGACTAAACACTTCGCTCGATGGAAAGACTTTTTCCATCGTCCATCCCTGAAGCTGCCGTATGAAAAAATGCGCGTCTGTTTGTGTGGAGTGTGATTGTGTCTCCGTTGAACCTCATCCGTGCCCGTGTTTGTCCCTGACGCACAACAGAAGAAGCTCCCCCTGACGTCGCTGTCCCAGGCGATGGTGGAAGGTGGGAACCAGTTAGGGGAGGACTCCTTGATCGGGTGAGTGAGTGAGTGTGAGTGAGTGTGAGTGTGTGAGTGAGTGTGAGTGTGAGAGTGAGAGTGAGAGTGTGAGTGTGAGTGTGAGTGTGAGTGTGAGTGTGAGAGTGAGAGTGAGAGTGAGTGTGAGAGTGAGAGTGAGAGTGTGAGAGTGAGAGAGTGAGAGTGTGTGTGTGTGTGTGTGTGTGTGAGTGAGAGTGTGAGTGAGTGATTCAGACGGCCAGCAACAAACTGAGCAGAAGGCTCTCCAGAGAAAGTGAAAGATGAGGCCGTGAATTCAGAACCAAGCGCTTGAACCACTTTGTTGTTTTGTGTAGTTGAATTCTTGATTCTGAAAATGTCCACATTGACAGAACAGTCATGTGCCTGTCTGGAACTAAAGAGGAAGAGAAAAGGCAGCATTTTGCTGGCTGGCGTGCGTGACGCAGCACAGGCTCTGACATTCTTTCAGCGTATTTGCGTGAATGATCCAAAATCCTGATTCATTTCTCAGTTGGAAGTTCACTCTCTCTCATTCTGTGTTAAAAAATTATCCATTTTTTTTTCAATGGGATTTTTAACAGTGTTTTCTCTCTTTTTTCCCAACAGGAAGATGATGGAGGTGTGCGGCGAGGGCGAGAACCGCCTTGCCTCAGAGCTGATGCAGCACGAGCTGCAGATCGAGAAGGACGTCCTGGACCCCCTCAGTCAGCTGGCCGAGGTGAGAGGCCTCTCCATGTTTCACATCGCCACCAGTACAGACCCGGTGCTGATCGGGTTCGGCGTCGCCACAGGTTCACCAAAGTTTGCCGAGGTTCCAGGAAATACGCCGAGGCTGTCCGTTATCTCAGGGACGCGCCGGGGCTGTTTCCTGTGCAGCCGCTTTTTTACTGCAGCTCTCAGGTGTCTCACTATGAGTTTTGTGACGTGATGTGCAAGCGTCAATATTGACAGCAGCTCGCTCATCTGTAATCAGACCGAATGCTGTGGATTCACCGTTTGAATCTTTAAAAAAAAAAAAGCAAAAAAAAAAGCGTATGTGTGTTTTGTAGGTGGACATCCCGAACATCCTGAAGCAGAGGAAGCAGCTGGCCAAGTTAGTGCTGGACTATGATTCTGCCAGAGCAAGGTTTGTCCAAACATCACTGTCTCCTGTGTGTCAGACGATCTGTCGAGGCCACATGGAAAGGAAAAAAAAAAAAATGAAGTTTAAGTTTAAAGCAATTATGATAATGTTTTTTTTTCAACTTTGACCTTTCCAAACTCAGATGGTTGCAGGCGACCAAGTCAATAATCTCAGGGACAAACACTCAAGCACTGACGGCCAAAGCTGACCTGCTCAAGGAGGAGATGGACGAGTCCATGAACAAAGTGGAGCAGTGCAAGGTAACCAGCACGATGGACGACGTCGCGCCCGTCGTCCAGCAGATGCCACTGTAGCAGAGCTTTATTCACACTTTATATCACCACAAAATGGCTCGTAAAGGAGCGTAAGAAGCACGTCCAAAGCTTTGTCATGGATTAGACCTGTCTGGAACCTGACTCGCCAACATTTTCAATCTCCTCGGCTTCCTGTAATGGAGAAGCAGGAGTTATGAGAGCCAGAGGCGACTCCTCAAAGCTGCTCTTTATAAAATGTAGATGGCGTGGAAGGTGAAGGTCTCACCAGTTGTTAAGCAGTAGCCGTGGATGAAGCCATCAGCGAATGCAGCAACTGTGATGGACTGAGTGTTGTTAAATCCTCAGCCAAGTTTTTCCATCCCCTTGCTCCGTTGTTCTCTTTAAAAGAGGGGAGGAGATGAGACAAAGCCGGAGGATTCAGGAAATCCTGCCGGGTCGCCACTAGTTTGCCTTGAGACCACCAGTGTTATTGCTCACGCCTTCATTTGCTTTTTAATCAGCCTTTTTACACACTGGCCTAAGAATTGCTGGTGGGTTCCACCCCTTTTTTAAGTCTTTAGGCCTAACTGTGGAAAACATCGAGGCCTCTGTCCACCTTCCCTGATGCTCTGAAAGTGTCACGTCAGCTCGTGTGTGTGTGTGTGTGTGTGTGTGTGTGTGTGTGTGTGTGTGTGTGTGTGTGTGTGTGTGTGTGTGTGTGTGTGTGTGTGTGTGTGTGTGTGTGTGTGTGTGATTCTCTGTTGACCGTCTGCTCTCTGTTGCTCAGGACCAGCTGGCTGCCGACATGTACAACTTCTTCTCCAAAGAAGGCGACTACGCTCGCTACTTCGTAACAGTGAGTACGCTGTCGCACCGCTCCGGCAAACTTTCGTGGGAACGCTCGCATCTGTGGGGGGGCTGAAAAAAAACTGCCTGTGTCAGCAAATTTATTCACTTTGCTGTCGTGTCTTTACGCGGCCTGTATGATTTGCCCCCCTCACGCCAGTTTCTCCTTTTTCTTTCTTTCTTTTCTTCACTCTTCCGTCTGTGCAGCTCTTGGAGGCTCAGGCCGATTACCACAGAAAGTCTCTCACTGTGCTGGAGAATGTTCTGCCGACCATCCAGGCACAGCAAGGTAATGTTACACACCACACACACACACACACGCATACACACTGGGGCACCGTTGCAAAGAAATTGGGGTTTCAGTAGCTGCGTTTCCATTTCCCCTAGAATTGCGCAAAACCTAAATAAAGCAATAAAGAATTGGTATTGGAAACAGCTAAACTTGGAAAAACCTCTCAAATATCACTAAAGCGTTTTGACGCCCTCAGGAGGTGGTTTTTCAGACATATGGATATAGAGGTATATCGCAATATAGAGGTATATCACAATATAGAGGTATATCGCAATATAGAGGTATATCGCAATATAGAGGTATATCGCAATATAGAGGTATATCACAAAAGTGTCATGGAAACACGTTTTTCACATTTACGCGTCACCAGACGTGACGCACGTGGTCACATGACCATTTCGCTGACCAGTGAAAAGGGTGCATTATGTTTGGACGGAGGAGGAGATGGAATATTTTTTTACAAGTAATCAAAGAGAAAAAATATAACAACCATCCTTGACAGCAGAAAGAACGTAAACAAAACCTCACGGGATGAGATTTTGCGAGAATTGCGGCTTATGCGCTTCACACCCTTCAGTGGAAACACCTGCAAATCGCGATTGTACTTTGTCAAAATTTTACAAATATCGCTTTTATTTTGCGAAAAGCTGTCATGGAAGCGCAGCTAGCGTCTCCGCATGACAGGGGGGTGGCTGTACGTGTGCCGCTGGGAGAATGAAAGTGTGTCTCTTATGTCAACCAACCCCCCCCTCCCTCCCTCTCCGCCCTCGGTACTTCTTTGGTTCCTGTGTTGCTGGCCGCCATCTTTCCTGCCTCACACGGAGGAGGAAGTCAGAGTGGCTGACCCCCTCCCCCCCCACCCCCGCTGAGGTGTTGCCAGGAGAAAACAAAAAGCTGTCCAGTGATACCTTCCAGCTTTGTTGCTCCGCTCTGTTTTTCTAACTTCCGCACTGGTGGGACTCTTGCCAGTCGCGGTCACAGTTCAAACCCGCAACGCAGGCCCCACATAAGGAAGAGCAGCCTTTAATTTTCACCGCGACTCCCCCTAAATGTTCCATTTGTGCCAACAGAACCAGCTTGTTTGACTGTGTTATTGTAGGGAGTTGTTGTTTTTGTTTTTTCTCCTTCGTGTCCTACTTCTTTTTCTTCTTCTTCCATTTCTCGTCCTCCTTGTGCCGAACACATGTGGCCCTATTCAGACCAGCCTGCTCTCCCAGCATGTGGCAATGAGTCACCGACTCCACACACGCCCCCAGAACCTTCTCACCTCACGCTCACCCATCTTTGCCTTTTTTTTATTTATTTTTTTGTGAGCGTGCGTCTCCTGCACATTGACTCTCTCTCTCTCTCTCTCCCTCTCTCCCTCTCTCCCTCTCACTCTCTCTCTCTCTCTCTCTCTCACACACACACACACACACACAGAATGACGCCCGCCTCTGCTCGTGATCATTATTATAGCAGTGCCCTGTAGGCAGCGTGCGTACTGGTTATGAAGTGGCCCCGGGGGCCAAGAGAGAGACACAGACAGAGAGTGAGAGTGAGGGTGAGAGAGCCGTTGACCCAGAAACCTGCCATCCAGACCAGCAGCAGCAGCAGCAGCAGCAGCAGCAGTGGCAGCTCGTTCACAGCCGCCCTGCGTCACCGCTGATCCTCCTCGCAGTCAGATTACATGTTTAATCAGCCACAGGTTCATCCTGTCGCTTTTTTTTTCTTCTTTCGTTCCCCCTGCCTCCCTCCACCCTCTTTGCAATTTAAAAAGAAGTCTGCAGAGTGACTCTTCCACCTTTGTTTTTTTTCTTCCCTCTCAGACTCGTGGACGGAGAAGCCTGCGTTCGGCACGGGGCTGGACGAGCACCTGAAGAGGAGCGGGAGGGAGGTGGCCCTGCCCATGGAGGCCTGCGTCATGATGCTCCTGGAGACCGGCATGAGGGAGGAGGTGAGCGGCTGCAGGCGGGACGTCCTGTCCACGTTCATCATTGATGGCGTGGTGGGCCGTCCGTTGGAGCGTCGGGAGGCCAAAGAAAGAAAACCTCCAGCTGGTCTTTGCTCAGACGCTTCTCATGTGCTGACTGAGATCTCAAGGGAGGAAACAGCCAGTTTGACTTTTCCCACAATCATTTCCAGCTCTGCTGACTTTGTGTCGAAACAGGTTGATCACACACACACACACACACACACACACACACACACACACACACACACGTGACCTGGCAGGGCCCTCGCACATTCAGCTGCTCTTCATCATCGTTCATTAAAATTCTCCCGGCTGCGCTGCCTCGGACAGCCCCCCCCCCCCCCCCCCCCCGCCACTGGTGTCAGTGATTCAATCCAAGCCGCCAAGTGTTTGTTCACACGGTGCCTCCGCACTCGCTCAGAGTGGAAGGAAGAGCTGACACACGCTGTCGTCACCTGGCGAGTTGACGACCCCCCCCCCATCCCCACAAAGATAAAACACAATGGGTGTGTGTGCGTGCGTGAAGGAGAGTCTAAGTGTTATCTGCATTATGTGTGTGTCCGTGCCTGTTCGCTGCCCGCTGTGTCATTATGGCGCGCAGCGACCTTTTGTTTACGCGTCAAAAGTAAAAGAGCGGCGCCCAGAGTGCCGTGTGTGTGTGTGTGTGTGTGTGTGTGTGTGTGTGTGTGTGTGTGTGTGTGTGTGTGTGTGTGTGTGTGTGTGTGTGTGTGTGTGTGTGTGTGTGTGTGTGTGTGTTTGCTCGCTCGCTGTCAGGGCTCCATTATGTGCAGCTGGCCGGCCGGTTTGTGTAGCGGACTCTCATGGAGTCCGTCAGAGTGGAGCGCGCACGTCTGCTGGCATCCCTATTTAGTTGAAAGAACTGTCACTTTTTTGTCTTCAAGATTCTATTGCCACCCTTTTAACACGTTTGTTTTGTTTTATTTTATTTTGAAATGATCTGATTATTTGGAAAGGCAAATTTCCATTGTATACATTAGTTACAGACTACAGTCATTCCGGGACATATAGAAAAACAAATACAGAAGGTTCATGAGATTTTGTCCATTTTGCCTTTCGTGTTTTTTTTTTATTACTTCTTTTAGTTGAAAACAATAACGATGGTGAAACAGAACAGAAGTGCGGAGTGCACCACTTCAGAACATCCAAGTATCACTTTAGAAAGGAGAACAGGTTTATACAAGGCACAAGCGCATTCATATGAAATCAGATCTAATTGGTTTTACGTACTCGGTCCATTTGGACCAGATCCTATAGAACTTTTCTTTTTCAACTTTGAGAGAAGAAGATAAATTCTCCATAACATGTTTCGTATACAATGCCAATCCAATCATACGTGTATTTGTTTTAATGATTGAGGCAAAGACCTGCAAAATGAGTGTAGGTCTGGGCTCTCAGGTCAGAAGGGGCTCAGTAGAGTTACAACAACCCTCTGCTTCAAATTCAGTACATTATGCTCTTCCTGGTCAATAGTGATAGTTTGCCATTTATTAGTTGATAAATTGGTCTATTAGAAATGTATCTATAATGGGTCTTCTTGATACAGATAATCCAATTCTCTTGATACTGAAAGAAATATTGACAAAACCGGCCTTAAAGGAAGCACAGTGGATTGATTTTGACCTTCTCTTGCTGCTCTTCTGCTCTTGGTGTTTTCTCTCAGGGCCTGTTCAGAATCGCAGCCGGGGCGTCCAAGCTGAAGAAGCTGAAGGCGGCGCTGGATTGCTCCACGTCACAGCTGGAGGAGTTCTACTCAGACCCTCACGCTGTCGCAGGTACGTCCTGAATTGAGTAGGAACGCGTGAACCGAGTCAGGTCAACAATATTTGTGCGAGGCGGTGGAAACGTCTTGATTTATCTCACGCGTCGGCTGGCCGAGAGCCCTCAGAGTCTCCTGCCTCGCATAGTCAAGAGAACAAATCAGAGTCATTACGTCTAGCTTGGATGCTGGAGCTGGAGACGTCTTTCTTTTATACACCGGTGTGTTAGGAGTGACAATGGCAGCCGCCAGCACCCAGATTCCACAGTTAAACTGAGAGATGGACCAGTTTTCTCTGAAGCGACGCCTCGCTTTCAGTGCCTTAATTATTCAAACTGTCTGTAACTGTGGTTTCAGGGGCCTTGAAGTCGTACCTGAGGGAACTGCCCGAGCCCCTCATGACCTACCAGCTGTACGACGAGTGGATCCAGGCATCCAGGCAAGGCTCACCACATGGTCACTGCAGCTGGGGGAGGGAGGGGGGGGGGGGATTAATAGGCGACACCAGGCCCGTCTGGACCAATAACACGCGCTCTCGATTATCTCCCTCTTTTATCTCTGGCAGTGTGTCTGACCCAGACAAAAGGCTCCAGGCGCTCTGGGTCGTGTGCGATAAGCTACCAAAGAACAACAAAACCAATCTGAGGTCGGTGACGCGGCCGCCGCCCTGAGTTTATCAATCGTACATCGGTGGCCCGGAGGGGGGGGAATGAATCGACAGCCGTCCCGTGTCGTCCCGCAGGTACCTGGTGAAGTTTCTGTCCAAGCTGGCTCAGGACAGCGAGGCCAACAAGATGACCCCGAGCAACATCGCCATCGTGCTGGGACCCAACCTGCTGTGGACCAAGACTGAGGGGTGCGTGGTGTGCAGTGATCACACTGACACGTAGCCAGCGAGTTGAAAACACTCATTGCAACTCACTGCATTTGAACCTTGTTGTGAGCTCCATCTGCTTCTGTCTCCACCTCAGGAGTCTGGCTGAAATGGCTGCAGCCACATCGGTGCACGTGGTGGCCATCGTGGAGCCCATCATCCAGCACGCCGACTGGTTCTTCCCGGAGGGTGAGTTCTGCCTCTGCCTCCCAGTCACACCTGCCTCTCTCTGCACCAACGTCATAGACTGTAGTCGGGTGAAAACTGTGGTCGGTGTTGTTGGAATTGCGGCACCAGTGAACGGGTTTGCGTCACAGCCGCACTAAATCGGCAGCGCTGGAAAATTCCAGAATCACTTCTCCACAATTCTGCAACGGTTAATCTAGCAGTGCATTGACGGTCTGTGACCGAAATGAAGCTGAAGTATAATAATTATCATTCTCGTTATCAATGATTTTTTTTTGGAATCCTCCATTTGACAAAAAGAAATAACAAACACACATTGACTTGCATTCCTGAGTTTTAAGTGAATGTCACGCTCGATGAATTACATTTGGTCTCCTCGTATCTTTGCTCCGAACGCTTCACAGCGTCATCTCTGCGCATTTGCCTCAGTATCCAAGGTGAACTGTGGTCAGGTCACCCACTCATACAAAGATAACGAGTCTGCGGTTTGTGATGGACCTTGGCTGGTGACTTCCTGTCAGAGACTCTTCTCACACGTTGTTGCCCTCTGGGTTGGATCCAAAGATCTGCAATGCAGCAAAACCCTCGCACCTCCTGGTCCATCTGGCGGCTCCTCCTCCTCCTAAATTGTCCTGAAGGTGAAAGGTCAAATTGCATTGTGTCATTTCCTTCTTCTTCTTCACTCTCTTCCTCGCCAGATGTGGACTTCAACGTGTCGGGCATGTTTGCCATGCCGGCTCCTGCCTCCAACCACAACAACCACCTGGACTACGACAGCGGGACCATTGAGAAGAAGAGGCCGGCCAGCCTGGTGGCACCGGAGAGCGAGGCGTCGCGCAAAGAAAAGTTAGCTGCAGCAAAGTTCTCCACACTCTGTTTCACATCCTCTGCTGCTCACAGCGTTCGAGGCTATCATAGCTGTGTTGGGTTTTTCTCTTTTTTGCTTCAATGTCGAGCCGCAGCTATTGATTATTTTTGCGACTGATTAATCCGTCAATTAATCGATTATTGTCTTCGATTCGATTAAATCATTATTTGAATATCTGAAAAAGTAAAAGGATACATATGTCTAAAAAAAAAAAACATTTATCCTGCCATCATGTGTGTCACATGTGCACCGTCCATGTGAAATACAGCAGTGGTACCAATGATTCAGGTGAATCGTAACCAGATAACCTTTTTAATCAAATCGATTAATCGATTAATCATTTCAGCTCTGCTTTTGTTGCTGCTCTTCCTGATGCGTTTTCCTTTGCTTCTTAGAAATGTTTGGGGGTAACTTCTTAACGGAATCATTGACTACGGTCCCTAACGCTGTTTTCACCGATGCGCTGTGGCTTCTCTGGGGTGACGGTGATTCTCTGTCTCGCTTTCTGATCAAGGCTTTGGTGTTTTTTTCTTTCCTGTTGTTGTCTGTCCCCTCCTCCTCCTCCTCCTCCTCTTCCTCCTCCTCCTGCTCTCTCTGTCTAGTGTCTCTAACAAGCACGCGGACCACACCCTGCGTAGAGGCAGTAACACCTTAGCTAGAAAGCAGCACACCTCACCTGCCTTCCAGCCTCCATTACCCCCTGTGGAGGCTCCAGGCCAGGGTCACGGGGTCGCCTCGGCCGAGCCCCAGGCCCCGGCCCAGGCCCCGGCCCAGGCCCAGGCCCAGCCGGCGGCTCCCTCAGGGGGTTCGGGCTCTGACGCCACCCAGAATAGCTTGGTGCAGGGCCTGGCTGCCCTGGCTGCCGCGCAGCAGCTCTTAGCCCAGCACACGGAGGAGCTCAGGTAAGAGCTGCTTGGCCGCCGCAGACGGAGCGTGACGCAGCATGCCGGGAGCGTCCACGTTACGGGAAGGCCTAAGTGCCTTCTCCACAGAGGGGATGAGGTCAGACTGATTGGCTGGCCCGAGTAAAAAGCTGAATCATTAATGCATTCTTTACTGGTATCTGGCAGACGCCGCTGCTTCTCAATTTGCGGTTTTAGCGAGAGAGGAATTTTCTGACGTTGCCAATCAGAGACGGAGCTGTGCAGCCTGGTCTGCTTCCCGGCCCGCAGCCGCAGCAGCCGCAGCAGCCGCAGCAGCGTCCACAATGCCTGCTGTCACTGACCGACTTCCCATCTCGCCGTTTTCTTCCCCCAAAATTCGCTGCGATCAGCAGGACCTCCACACACTAAACACCCCCACCCTCCCTGAAAGCGCTTTGAAAAGCCCGGACCGCGGGTGCCAGTTATGCAGCGGCTGAAGGCAGCCTTTGATTTGGCTGCTGAATGGGCGACATTCACGCGCGGACAGGCGGCACCATTCAGCCCGGCATTCTTGCGCTCCTACGGCCTCTGTTGGCAAGGTGCTGCCAGATTAGACGCCCGGATTAGATCTGAGGAGGTGAATCGCGGTTGCCAGATTTTCCCAGGAAGGTCGTCACAGCGCTAACCAGTGAAACATCCCGGAAAAAAATGTGATTTTTTTTTTTTTTTTTTTTTTTTTCCTTTTCTTTTCTTTAAAAGATAAAAAACATATTTTTTTTGTCTCCACTGCAGCGTGAAGATACGTGACGGCACACCTGGCCAGACCCCTCTGCTGCAGAGGAACGGCAGCGCGGTGGCAGGGGGTGGAGGAGGAGGGGGAGGAGGAGGAGGAGGAGGAGTCCAGGCTGCAGGACAGCTGGGCTCCGGGACGCCTGCGGCTGGATCCATGGGGCCCAGTCCCCACATGATGCGCAGAGGTCAGAACCTGTTTCATGACTTCCTACATCTCATTTAGGGTCTCCATCTTAAATGTATTTATACACACTGTATAAATCACCCTCACAAGGCCTTTCATCCTTTTCAGCAACTTTTCACTTTCTTTTTTATTGCTGAAACAAGAAGCAAATAAACAAACAATGACGCAACAAAACACAACAATAGAAACACAACCCTCCACTCCCACCCTGGTTGTGTGCAGGCAAAACTGCACTCAGTATCATTCCACACACCCCGGTTCCAGCTCTTTCTCTGCTTTTATGCATCATAATATTGCCACAAAATGTTTGGAGACATTTTGTGGCCCTGCATCAGAAGAAAAGCCGCATAGTTCCACCGCTGACCGCATGGTGGGTTTGGCTGCAGATGTACAGCAGGGAATGGTGGGAGAGAAAGAGGGAGTGATGGAGGGAGGGAGGGAGAGAGAAAAAACACCTTTAACAGTTCATTAGTGGTGACTGGAGACAAACATTTTGCATTGTTCTGCTGGTCAGTCCGGCTTTAGGTTGGGTAACAGAACATTTTTACTCTCACTGTATGTTAACAAGGAAATAGTGTGCAGCCTTGTCAGTGCAAATACATACCTGGAAAAAGTAACAGTTAAAAGCACTTCCTCAACACTTGTAAACTGAATGAAGACACTGCATGCAGTAGTTTAAATGCCCAGACCTCAGTCCAGTACTTCTGCGTTGTTACTCCTAAACTGACAGACACGCACACAAAGAATGCCACTAAACCCCCAACAATACTGGCATGGCCCCTCGGCCTCAAGGGAAGAGTTGGGAAAACGGCCCAGTTGGGAAAATGAAACCAGTGGACGCGACCTGAATACCAGGACACGGTCACGCGCGAGACGCAGTAACGACACTCTCTGTTCAATTTCCAGGTACCAAGAAGCAGGCCCCGCCCCCTCCCAAGCCCACCAACCCTCCCCCGAGCCAGCCCTCGGCCCCGGGCGCCGCCCCCCCCACCGCCAGCACCTCCTCGCTGCCCCCGCAGTGCCACAGCCCCGGGTCCAGGGCGGCGCACAGCCAGTCCCCGACCTCGCCCACCTCCCCGGCCTCCCAGCCGTGCGCCACGCCCCGACGCCACTCCAGCAACCAGCCGCCCCTCCAGGCGCCCAGCCACCCGCCCCCGGAGCCGCCCACGCACGCCGGAACCCCCACGGCGGGGGCGGCGGGCGGGGACCAGCCGAGCGCCGAGCCCTCCCCGCCCGGCACCCCGACGCCCCCCGACACGCCCCCGCCCTCCTCCGCCGCCGCCTCCCCGTCCCCGGCGCCCACCTACCCGACGGGCTCGCTGCCCCGGCCGCGGCCCGTCCCCAAGCCCAGGAACAGACCCAGCATCCCGCCGCCGCCGCAGCCCAGCGCACCGGCCAGCGACACCAACGGCCTCTGTGCCACAGCATACAAGAGCTCGGGTGAGTTCAGTCCACCAGTCAGTCAGTCAGTCCGTCCGTCAGTCAGGCAGCTCAGTCCGTCAGTCAGGCAGCTCAGTCAGTCAGTCAGGCAGCTCAGTCAGTCAGTCCGTCAGTCAGTCAGCTCAGTCAGTCAGTCCACCAGTCAGTCAGTCCGTCAGTCCGTCAGTCCGTCAGTCAGGCAGCTCAGTCAGTCAGTCCGTCAGTCAGTCAGTCAGTCAGGCAGCCCAGTCCGTCAGTCAGGCAGCTCAGTCAGTCAGTCAGTCAGTCAGTCAGGCAGCTCAGTCAGTCAGTCAGTCAGGCAGCTAGCTGTCATTGTTAGGAAATAAACATGCATTTGGCTATGCACACTCACCCCTGTTTTACACCAGAAGCGTCAGCAGAGCGTCTGCAGAGCGTCAGCAGAGTGACCGCGTTGACGCTCTCCAGCAGCCTCCCACAAAGGACGCGTTTTACGAGCAGAGCGTCTCACGCAGCGGCTCGAT
This sequence comes from Nelusetta ayraudi, assembly GCF_046127955.1. NCBI lineage: Eukaryota > Metazoa > Chordata > Actinopteri > Tetraodontiformes > Monacanthidae > Nelusetta > Nelusetta ayraudi. Next base: position 13,937,862 of record NW_027466092.1, on the reverse strand, counting down.
CGGTTCACGCGAGGATCGCAAGATCGCGCGACAACCCGGGTAGTTTTGCGTGTTTTTAAAGAAAACAACAATGAAACAAAACATCGATACTTGGAGACACTGTTGGGACAGTGTCTCGAAGTATCGATGCGTGTAAAAAAGAAAAATAATAATAAAGCGAACTGCTGGCATCATGCAAAATGCAGGTATTTAAAGTATAGATGCATTTTGTTCATCATAGTTTGAGATTCAAAGTGAAATCTGTTTTTGTTTGACGGCCGACCTGAACAGCGTTGAAGCCGATGTGTCACGCTGATGTTTCACAGTAAAGTACAGCACATATAAATACAAAATCCAGCACATTGTGCGTTATGATGAAAATCAACCGGATCCACCGTGTTTTTACACCATTGACTTCCTGTCGGAACGATCCCACCTGCTGCGATTGACGCAGGAGGGACGCGGCAAGCGTCAAAGAATAAATTCTGGCGTTCTTTTCCAGCGGCTCGCGTTTTACTGCTTCTGGGACGCTTCTGGGACGCGGCCGCTCTGCGCCTGGCGTGAACCTGCTCATTGACTTTAGTGGCCGCCTTTCACTGCGTCGACGCGGACGCTCTGCTGACGCTCTGCAGACGCTTCTGGTGTAAAACAGGGGTCAGCGTAGCCATGTGCGTCAGTGGTAGAGCAGGGAAAGAAATGTGCAATTAATTTGCGATTAATCACAAGTTAACTTAAGAGGCTAATGCGATTAATCGCGATTAAAAAATGTAATAGACTGATAGCCGTGATATATATACATGTGTGTGTGCATCCTGCCCACGAAACTGCGACCAAATCAAAACCTCTGCGCGACCCACTTTTGGGTCACAACCCACCAGTTGAGAAACGCTGGTATACGTGCAAGCGATAAAGAAATCCCAGTAAGATCCTCAATGATAAAGTCCAGTCGACAACAATAGCAGACACACAGACGGAAGCGTCACACGAGGTGAAGCTCAGCTGTAGTTCACGACTGCATGCGCTGCTCGTGGCCTGCGGAGGCGCCACTCACACTAACGTCCCCTCTCACTAACAGTCTTGCCTTGTAATACCTTCACAGATTAAAGAGGCACCGCTTGTAAGGTTTGTTCTCAGCTGAACTTTTTATCTCTCTCGCAGCCAAATCACCCTTTTTTTTCTCTTTGTTTTGTTTTGTTTTTCTCAGCAATGTCACGTTGTATGGTGTCACCTCGGCCATTTCGCTCTGTCCTCACTGTATCTGTTGATGCTATTGCTATCATTTTATTATCTGCCATCACTGGGACTCACTGCCCAGGGTTTGGACAATCACTGCTTCGAATGTTCTCACAGAGATCGACTCAAACACGCTGTAGGGAAGAGGACCTGAAAGTTGCCTGAGAAATCCCGAGAAAAAAAACTTTTCTTTTTTATTCCACTAATGAAAACCAAAAGTAGTTGATACTTCCTGAAATGAGCGACGTTCAGCCATTAGAGAACTGCCAAGCGGCTCCCAGGTTCTCGTTCCTTCACTGCGGTTGTGTTTCCACTACTATTTGACACCAGAAACCACAAAGCTTTTGTGGAGATCCAGTGATTGTTGCTTCAGTCTTGTTCCAGTTAAAAATCCACTCGCTGCAGTCCAACATGTTGTCAAGAGGTGCAGTGACTTCACTGGCATTTACACCACTGTCTTTATTTGGAGCATTTCACATTGTTGGTGTTTTTTTTATTGATTGATTGAAGGAGAAGTCAAGCATGCGTCTCTCTGACGTGCACGACTGTTGTCACTGCTGCTGCGGCTGTCGTGCTTCTGCTCCGCTGTCACAACCTGCTAACCTGAGCGTCACCTTCACAACAACCCAGCAGCGTCAGCTGCGCACTCCTCACATTTCCCACCCACTTTCACCGCCGGCCGCTGCGCCGCTCACCTTACTCACACGGCTCACTGCTGCCACCTGCTGTTCAAACCCTCACACAGACGGCAGAGCTGCACGATGCCTGCTGAAAATGCCGAACGTCACCAAAAAAAAACAAAACCCTGCATCTTCCTTCGTTTTTACACGGCAGAATACCGTTCAACTCCTGATTGAACGATTTGGATGTCAGTGGGAAGTTGACCTGTGTTGATCTGTGTGGACGTTTGCATGCCCGTAAAAGAACTAAACCCTGACCAAACTCAACTGAGCGGACAGAAGGTGGTTGATTGGCTGATCTCTTCCTGCGCTGATGTTCGTCGTGGTTTGACTTGTTGTTTTTTTTTCTCCTCCACTCCTCAGACCTGCCGGTGTCTTTCAAAGGGCTGAGTCGAGCTTTGGTCCCTGAGCTCGCTGTAGAGCAGCAGCTCATGACGTCCTCCTCTTCCTCTTCCTCCTCTTCCTCCTCCTCCTTCTGCACTCTGTCTCTGCCCAAAGACTGTGACCTGGACACCGAGAGCACTGTCCTATAAGGAGATGATGACACGACCCCCCCCCACCCCCACCCCAGCTATACCCATTGCCCCACACACACACACACACACACACACACACACACACACACACACACACACACACACTACTTGTGGAGTCTGCAGCCCCTCCTCGTACGGAACCGGACCTTCGCTGTTACCCTCTCGCACGCCGACCTGCATGAAAGGCTCAGCGTGAGCGACGTGAGGTGGATTGTGTTTGTGCGGCTGTGCAGGTGGTCGCTGAGACAGACAGACAGACAGACAGACAGACGGCAACTTGCTTCAGTAGGTTCGCAGCTCTTGCGTGCGATTGCATGTGGCTCCTACAGTTGTTTTCCAGCTGCGCCTGCTGCCACTGTGAGCCAGCCGTCCTGTCTCTCTTTAAAGGAGAAGACCAAACCTTGCTTTGTCTTTACGGCACTAAACGTTGAGCAAGCAAACAAGAAAAAAAAAAAAACCAACGACTGGTTGTCGACCTGCATCCTCCAATTTGACCTGTTTGTGACTAAAAGTTCAGCCGCACCAACACAATGCTCCACTTTCTCAGAAAAGCATCATTTACTCAGTGCATGTTTCAAATAGTCTGGACGTCAAATAACAACAATAACCACGCACGACAGTTCACCACGTTGTATCCGCCTACGCGCAGCGCCCCCTGTCGGTTTCAGACAATCACGAACAGACGACGGCGCCGCTCAGTCACGGAAGGAGACCCGTCTGCGTGGAGAGAAGAAAGAAACACCGAAACATCGAGACCAATGTCCAACAGTCTTAGCAGGAGATGCGGAGCGATTTCCACTGAAGCGGCAGGGAGATAAAATCATCAGGTCGAAAGTAGAAACCAAAAAAGAAGAAGAAGAAGAAATTAAAGTGTTGCTGGTGACTGCAGGCTTCCAGTCGTCTCAGACACTCGACCTTCCCGCTTCGTTTCTACGGAAACCTCCTCCTCTTCCTCACTCCTGTATTTATTCACCTGTAGATGACCCCCCCCCCCCCCCCCCCGCCCCCTCCCCCATTAAAACGCACACATTCCCTGTGGCCTGACAGAACAGATGCAGTCTTGAATCGTAACTCTCGCCTTCAAACCGGGCTTCGTGTGTGGAGGACCCGCTCGGCCCTCCGTCAACACCGAGGCCGTGCTGTCGTAGCAACCAGCAGGGATGTGACGACGTCCGTCGGAACTCCTCCGTTGTTCTCGTACGCTTGTTATTAATTTAAATGCGTTTGGGGGTTTGTTTGTTTGTTTTTTTTCCGGGGCCCGAGCACAGTCAGTATTTAGCCTGTTTACCCAGCAGTCTTTGCGTCCCTCCCCCTCCCCACCTGAGGGACGACGACAGGCTGTGTGAGTGAATGTAGCGGACAGGTGGTTATGGCGGGCCTCTTCACCCCGACAGCAAAGGGAGCTGATGTTGCACTTGGCCCCACGAGTGTCGTTTTGTTGTTTTTCTAATTGCCGATGAACTGGTTTCCGCAATTTTTTTTCCTTTTTCTTTCTATTATTTTTTTGCCATTATTTTCTTTTTGGGTCTTTCCCACTGAGTTGAGAGCGCAGATGTTGCGGCTACTCAGTAGTGAAGTGGTGTTAGATTCTTTTTTCTTTTTTTCCCCTGTTATTATGATTTTTATTATCATTTCTTTGCCAGGTCAAATGATTTGAAAAGTGCTCTGTTGTATTTTCTGTGTGAGCTTTGCTTTTTGGATGTGAGAACCAACATGGTACCAGTGAGGGTGCGGGGGGGAAGTCTTGGACGCTGCGGTTGCCCTGAAAACTGGTTGTGTGTGTTTTGTTTTTTGTTTGTTTGTTTCCTCAGAGACAGCGGAGCTTCATATTCCCCTGCTCTCTGTACCTCGCTGCCTTATTGCCCCCAATTTGCATCCTGAGGGCTCCGTGTCTCCTCCCTCCTTGAGATGCACCAATGCCATTAAAACTGATACAAGTGACAATGCTGCACCTTTTAAGCTCCGTGGTTTTGTATGTATGCCGTCTGGTAAGCTAAAGTATGGAATAAAAACATGTAAAATGAATGCTTGGTTATACCCCTTTCCAAAGAAAATAAAGTATAAGACAAACAGATTATCTGCGTCTCACGGTCTGTGTTCTTCCTCACGTTATTTTGTGTCGCTGAGTAAAATCTAATAATAACGCTGGGGTGGGATGCACAGCCAGCTGTTCTATTGTTCTGCTCTGTTCCAGCTGTACGATTCCCATTGTAGAAATAATGAGGAGTGACGAGAAAGCGGAGAGCAAAACCCTGCTTGCAGGTGGATGGTGAGGTGGAGGTGGTCCTGAAACATCACGCACAGTGTGCAGTTTAAATAAGAGGGTGTGTTTGATTTTTTTTTTTTTTTTTTTTTTTTAAACAATTCAGCCTTCGCCTGCATGACTAGCGTGTGGGCATCGGTCCATTTGTTGTTTTGAAATTCACGTAATTCTTTTATTTCTGTTGTCTGTTCAGTTGATCACTGTGCAATAATCCATAAAATAATCATCTATAATTAATGATTATTATTTCTATGACACTGTAATTCACAGAATCCTGTTTAAATCGGGTACTTCTTTATGAGACACAGACACATTTTCACAGATCCAAAAACTGATCCTTCATTTCGAGAGCATCGAACAAAACATGGAGGTCAAACAGTCACAAAAACGTGAGCATCTGTCCACAGAAACAGTTAGATACAGCAACGGATAGAGAACACTGAGGCAAACCAATAAATAAACCTAAGTGGACTAACAGAAACATATTTATCATCAACTTAAATATCTACGGAGGGCAAATGCCACTAGCTGCACACCCTAAAACATTAACCGCACCAACATGCAAAGCGGTTGAGACGAAGAAACGCTTCTCTACTACACTAGCAGCAGCTGGGGTAGCATCTCTCCGAGATGGCGGTCGCCTCTGAGACTCTCTATTGCCTGTGAATGAAGAGATAGGAATAGTCTTCCCCCCCCCCCCGACGGGCTCCAGTCAGAAAATAAACCCAGTGGGAGTGTGGGGTGCAAAAAGAAACGATGATGAGCAGTGCATAGCAGAAAGAAATGTACAGTATCTCAGCACATTCATATCCAAGTGGACACGACACATCTATAGGCACACTGTACTGAAGATGAGTCATTGGATCACCATGGCAACCAGGAAGAGGAGGAAATGACCATTTACAGTTGAATGTCTTTTTTTTTCCTTTTCTGTAGCCACATGCACTTGGATGTTTAGTCATTGAGCAGCAACCCACACATTTGTACAGTCGCTTCTACGCATCCTCACATGACACCTGCCTGGTGGTTCTAACTGGCCCACAGACCGCTCGCCGCCTTTCGAAGGTCCGCTAGCGTAGCCGCGTGCTCTCTTGGACACGCCGCTGTCCTGCCACATCTCAGCAGTCGGTTGTGTAATTCAGTGTTCTCTCTCCAGGGAAGGTTTAATACTGTAGAGCTCAATGTGACTTAAAGGGGGAAAAAAACTCAAATAATGTTGATGTTGAGGATATGAAAAGCTTCTTTTGTTGTTGACTTTCTGCTGCTGCAGACTGTCGGGATTGGACAAACTGGAGATACTCACAGCTTGCCAACCTTGTCATGGCTCATGATTTTTCTTGGTATTAATATATGGGAAAAAGACTAATCATGCTGAATATTATTCAACAGTTCATTAAACTTTGGAAAATAATTTCATACTGTTAGGTTTCATTTAATTAATTAACATCTGATTTTAGATTCATAAAAACTATCCTTTAAACGTGGCAGTTTCATGTGTATTGTTTTATTAGTTTAGATCGTGGACCATATGATTATCAAACCACTTATTTATTATCTATTACAGACTGTTTGCTTGTGGTATAATGCACTTACATATTTTTATATTTTAATGTGCTATTTAAATTTTACTTATGGAAACTGTTCCTTTGTTGTGGAATGACAGTTTTTCTCATGTCCTTGGTATTCCCAGTTTGCAATTTGAAAATCTGTGAATATTTGGGGAAAAAATCATATTGGAAAAAAAAACAACGAGAGATTACTGTTTGAAGTCCGATCCTGCTTGATGGTCGTTTGATTCCTGCCAGCAATCTGGCTAATCTTAGAGCAAACTACACATTCAGAGTCCAGTACGTCTACACTTTGTCTGCAATAGTCTCAAATTTGATCCGATAGAAAATATAAACTATATACACTCGTATATATTAAACACTGAAAGTAATTTGTAAGTATTCAGCCCAGTTCTTTTACATCCCTTCCATGTCGTTTAAGCACTAGGATTCACACACATATGTGTGTGTGTGTGTGTGTGTGTGTGTGTGTGTGTGTGTGTGTGTGTGTGCGTGCGCACCGGGTGTAAAATCGTGAACTGAATTGTTCCTGCTCTGCACAGCACCTGGAACAACAGCGACGCAGCGCCACGGAGCGCTGGCCACCTGTCGGCGGCTATCTACAAATCAACCTCCAGTGGTTCTGCTTCACTTCCCAGGTCACGACCCGCCGCTCTCGGCCCAGTTCCAGCGTCTCCAGTGTGTGTGTGTGACTTTGGCACTTTGGTTGCGGAGAGCGAGAGTGAGAAAATGGAGCCCCGTCCGTCTGACGCGTGTCTGGCTTCTACCAGGCCAGGGGAGACGACAGTCTGGGGCTTCTGGGGTTCTCCGGAGTCTGGGTGTCGTTGAGAGCTCGCTGTGGGAGACACACAAGTCACAACAGCCACCGCGGTGAGATTTTGCCCGTTGTTTGAAGGCACTGTTTTCAGACTCAGAGAAGGTTTGGCGGTCGCAGAAACAGCAGCACTCTGTCGAGATGGAAACATGCAGCGCTCGCAGAGAGTTTGGGATATTAGACTTGTGAAATGTATGGGAAATACATAAAAAAAATGTTCATGCAACAGTGATGCTATTTTATGATAGTAGGACAATTACGCAGAAGCATGCAGTCGTCGTATGTTCATCTCAAACTATTTCTTAAAGCAACAGAGGAGGGTGGACCACAGCGATAAACATCAACGTCTTTTCCGGCACTTTTTCAATACAAACTGTCAGTGCACCGCGACATTAAGTTGTAGATTAATGGATCAAACACCTGTGTTAGTCATTTTTGGAGTTGGGCAGCTGAGAGTTGGACGTTTGAAAGTTTAAAGAAGGTGAAATTAAATTCTCCTGCAAAGATTTACAGTGCAACAGATTTTTAGCTGCATTCTAAAATCTTCCCTGAAAAGTCCAACATCTCAAACTTTGTGCGAGTCTGACTTTGCAGTTGGCCGACTCACCTCGAACTTGAATATAAACTCTGCAAAGATGCCGAAGAAGGCCTCTGGTCTGCTGAACTTGCCGTCCTCTCCGAAGAAGGAGGCCACCTTGGAGAACTCCTCCATGGCCCGGGCCTGCAGGGACTCCAGAGACTGGATGGCAGGGTGACTGTTCTCCAAGAAGCTCTGCACACACAGAAAAAAAAACACAGCTCGGTAAAGAAAGAAACGCCGCCATTGTGAGCGATTTTACAAGAATTCTAAGAAGGAATTCACTGAAGCAGGAAGGACAGAGTTAAAGAGTATCTTGGGTTGGATCGTTTAAATAAAAAGATTTAGAATTTTAGGGATGGACTTTGATGGCCGTCACCCGTCCGCAGCTCCGCACTTACGCTCATGACGGAGGCAAAGTGGTCGTCGGAGGTGGGCGGGATCTTCAGGCAGGCTGTCCTGATGTCCTGCACGGTGGAGTGAAGTTCATCCAGCTCTGTTGTGATGGCCTTTTGGTTCACTGTACAACATGGAATGGAATTCAAAATTCAACATACTGGTATGTTGTTTTTTCACTTAAACTGGTTTTATTGCTGGGGCTCAGTCTCTACTACACATTTCAGGATTATTTTTTGGTATTCTATTGGTATGAAAACCTATAATACGATACTATTTTACTACAGTCAGCATTAAATCTCAAGTCATATCATGTATGATGCAAACTGAACTCCTGATGGTACCCAGCTTCAACCTGAGTCTGAGTCTGTCAGTGTTGCATCACGTCACACACACACAAGGACACGCATGAAAAGGCCTCATTGTGACTTTAAAGAGTCTGAAGCAGCGAGCTGTGCTGCTGTGACATCATCGTACCCTTGGCAGCCAGCGGCACCGTCGTCAGGTCTCTGGAAAAGTTGAGCAGCTCGGGGAAGTGTTGGCACAGAGACTTTGCCAGAATGTGGAGAAAGGTGGATTTCCCGTCCACTGTTTTCGTTGTGCTCAGCTGGAAGACAGAGGCAGAGAATTCATTTCTTGTTTGTTTGTTTTTCCTTAACTTGCAGACTCAGTCAACTGGCTGCACAGCAACAGAGGGGGACACAATCACATAGAATTAAAGGCGTTATTAGCATTAAGATATGTTAGTAAAAAAATTCTAATATCAAATTATTTTTTCACATTTCCACCATGTGGAAAAGCAAATAGAAAAATGTTATTCATTTAAAATAAACTGGAAGGTTGTTGGACAAACCTTCTGTCTTTATTTCACGTCTTTACAGCTGGCAAAGCTGGCTAGTAACAGCTAGCTAAGCTAGCTAACAACAGCTTGCTACTGGTGGGAACGCTGACACTCCATACGCGCATCGCCACCACTCACCAAGTGAGTTTTTCCGCTGAGAACACTTTTGTTGCTTTAGTTCTTTTGGCTCCTTTTAATGCAAAAATGCAGCCCGATCTGATAAAACAGCATTGTCTGCGCTAATCTCTTTGACGGCAGTCACACTTGCTCACAGTCACCGTTTGTTCTTCATGTATTTTTCTTAAAAAACAATCTCCAAAAGTCACTCAGAGCTTTTAATCTCATCTAGCAGGACACTGACAGGCTACTCAGTACTGAGGGTCTGAAAACACTCCAAACTGAACCTTGTCAGGGTGGATGAGCTCAAGATTTAGAGTACACGTGACTCGGCTGTGTGAGCACAACCTAGGTTGTAGCTCGGAGGGACGCCGCCGTACCTCAGTCAGGAAGTTGATCTTGAAGCTGGTTGTCCTGTGGCTCTTGGGTTGGCCGTTGTTCAGGTAATTTCCCATCGCCAGGACAAACTGAGGGGGTCAGAAGAAAACACCCTGACTAACTGACACACACTGACACAACTCGGGCTTTTTTTCCCCAGTGCAGCTCGGCACAGGTACCTCCAAGATCTTGGCCAGCTTCTTGCTGCTCATCAGCTCCACAGAGGCCTTGTAAATGTAGTCGAAGGCCACCTTCATCTCCTCCGTCCTCTCCTGCAGGGTGGTCTTGAAGTAAAGGCTCCGCAGACGGGTCTTATACTCAGGGACCATCAGCATCTGAGACACAGCAGACGGGGACTCATTCGTATGGTTACATCACCGCTGGACCACCTGGTACTTTTTTCATTTGTTTCTAGCTACCTGGAAGATGAACTTGTCGGGTTCGCTCAGCTTGCTCAGGTCCTGGTCGTACTGCTCGTACTGCTTGACCTCCTCATCGTCGGGAGCGTAAAGCAGCAGCTGCTTGATGTGAGCCGGCTCCAGCCTGTCGGCGCTCATGTTCATCAGGACCTGGCGCAGCTCGCCGGAGGAGAGCTTCAGATGGGCGATGAGGATGGCTGTGGAAGTGGAGGAGGTGAGGGCTGGGGGAGCTTAAAGCACCGTCAGGAAAACCACTGCGCCGCTTTTGGTGGGGCCTAACTTAACCATTTGTCCTTGTCATTGAATTAGTAACTTACTCAGAACTTTGCATAGATTTCTTAGCTAAGTAATCGTAATCGTTGCTACAGAAATACACCAAAAACAGAGAAGAAGACACAGATAACGTGTATAAAGGTGTTTGCCATGTAAACAATCACAAAATAACGAAGAAGGAGAAGAAGAAGAAGAAGAAGAAGAAGAAGAAGAAGAAGAAGAAGAAGAAGACTACATTTTCTTGTGGACCAACAAAGAGGTAGACCGTTTAATGGACGCAACACTGTTAACCACCACTGTTGCCAGAAAACTTCTGAACAGTTGTGTAAGGTAAACATGGAAATACAAGGATGGCGATGAGGAATTTTATCACTGGAAACTGGTACCCAGTTTTAAAAATGGCCATGTTTGGGCTTCCAAAACGCAGCATTAAACGTCCATACTATATATACAAAAACTCTATAGCACAACAGGCGTATAGGATGAAATAAGAAAACAAAAAAGCATGTTAGTTTTAGCAAGGCGAGCATCAATAGGGTAGAATAGAGTTCTGTGGAAAAATACCAAAACTATGGAAATCTCATAGTCCAAGATTTATACATCTCATAAAATATATACACTAACCAATCTGACACGAGTTGTGACTTGCCGTGTGTGTCTGTGCGCGCGTGCCTGTGTGTGTGTGTGTGTGTGTGTGTGTGTGTGTGTGTGTGTGTGTGTGTGTGTGTGTCTCACAGGCATTGTAGGCCTTCTTGTGCGAAAGGATCTCCACCACGTCCTTCTTCTTAAAGTTCTCAGGTAGGAAGGCTGGCTCTGGAGGAGAGACTGATCATTTTAACAAAACAGTGTAAGGATGAGTTCTCCAGGCACCGGGGGTCAACACACACACATACGCACACCCATAGACACACACATCCAGACGCACAGGAGGCTGCTGATGGTACGGTGCCATATGGAGAATGGATAAGAAGCAGGAGAGGTGAGGCTCCCAAACTTTAAAACTGCGGAGGTATGCAAACAAAACACAAACAAATTAGGTGTCCAGGCGTAGTTTATCAGGATGAAGCGATGATGAACTTGGAGACAAACACACTGCAGCACAGTGAGGAGGACTAACGACAGGACGGGGCGACTCACTGGGCCGGCGCTGAGTCCCAAAGTGCAGGTCCAGGTCCAGGTACTTCACCATGTCGGTCAGCTTGTCGTAGTCCGAGTCTTCTCCGAGCTGAACACACACAGGACACACACACACACACACACACACACACCGCTCAAGGTTTGGTAACAATGAGGTGGTAAAAATACACAGAAACTCGCCCCCCCCCCCCGTCTGATGCGGTTGCAAAAGTAGAACGAGAGCAGCACTTTCAGCAGGAGCAGGTGGACCAGACGGCCGTGTTTGTCTGTTTACACTGAGCCGAGTCTAATGACTCAGCAGAGACCCAGCGGAGTGCACGAGTGGTGAGTCGCTCTCTCTCTCGCAGCGCACGTGGGAGGGGTGAGAACGTTGGAAAGCCGAGGTGTTGTTCAGGTTGTTCTTCTTCGTGGGATTTTAACAGATTTTTTTTCCCACGTTCTCGGGACTCTTTCGACCTGAACGAGTGACAGCAGCAGCAGCAGCAGCAGCAGCAGCAGCAGCAGTTGGCCGAGCGCTCACCTGACCCCAGATGGTGCCCTCCGAGTTCTCCACCTGCTCCCAGCGCAGCCGCTTCACGCTCATGTGGTTGGCGTCCGAGGCCAGGTGGCCCGGCTTGGGCAGCGGAGGCGGGTCGCACGGCGGAGGCAAGGGAGGCGGCGGCGGAGGAAGTGCCTTGGAAACCAAAGAAAGAAGAAGAAAAAACACAATAAACACCCCCATCGGCCTCCGCTTGATGAAACATTCTCTGTCTTTGTTTCTTTTTTAAATGTTATTGCGCAATAGGACAACAGAGTGACGTACACAGTAATGGTTTTGTCTGAGTGGAAAAAGTTTTGTATTGACATATAATGAAAAATACTATAATAATCAGAAAGAGAAAACGGTAATAATACTAACAGAAATGAAACAAATAAAAAAGAGGGGCGGGTAGAGGGGGTGTGGGGGGGCAATAAGAAAAATCATTTGTGCAATCTTTTAAATCTCCACTCCTCTGTTCCTGCACGTTAACAGGCACAATGCGTGGCATTGGAGCGGACAATAGGCGCTGTGCTGTGGTGTGAGTCAGTCTCAGTGTTCTGCACGGTATGTACAAGTTTTTTGTGATGCCGAAAATAGAGGCAGAGCTTCGCACAGTTGCGCGCCACTGACGGTGCTCGGCGCGCCGCGTCAGTTGCGGGGCGACGCCGTGTCTCAGTTCACTGCAAAGTGAAGATGAGGAGCAGACAGCACAAACATTGCCCCGCATCGACTACGAGTCCAGCACAGAGACGACGAAGGCAAGGAAAAACTTCAGAAATAAGAAATGAACCAAAATCTGCTGAAGCTGCAAAGTTTATGAAATTGTGGCTGTTTTAAATCTGATGTGTGGAGGTATTTTATTGAGAAATTAGAACAGAGAAACGACGACGGCAGCCACTGTGACAACTTCACACCCACGGCACTTTTTTTGCACATGCTTTAAATGTGGTATGCTATGCAAAAGTGCAGACAGACGTGTCTGCACTTTTATGATGTGTTTCAGGTCGCAGTCATCCTGTCAGCCGTTTTAAAGGCGTGTATTTGTTTTTTATGGCGGTCTATTGGGAAAAATGATGAAAAATGTGCTCGCTGCTCTATTGCCAGTCCAATATCCAGTTCTTATAATACATCCATGATTCTCAGCCAGCCATGAACTGCAGCCGCGTTTACCTGCTGCTGCATCTTTGTGTCGTACGTCTTGCTGTGGATGGGCAGGGTGGAGTGGGCGGGCTGGGTGACCACCGACACATGGGCGGGCTCGCGCAGGGACGGCGGCAGGGGCCCCTGGTAGCTGTGCTGGTGGTGGAGCTGGTGGTGGCGCTGCAGGACCAGCTGGCTGGGCCGCAGCGACGGCTGAGGCGACGGCTGCGGCGAGGGCTGCGGCGACGGCTGGCGGACGGGCTGCGGCTGGCTGTGCTGCCGCGTCAGGCAGCAGCTCCGCTGCGCCTGGCCGGAGGAGCGCAGCGTGGTGGTGGTGGTCACGTGCGAGAGGCGCGTGGTGGTGGTGTGGAAGCGCTGCATGGTCTTCTCTGGCTCGTCCGTGGTGGTGAGGCCGCGGCGCAGCGGCGAGCGGGCCGCCAGCATGGTGCGCGGCGGCGGCGGCGGCGGAGGGATGATGGGGTGGTGCGGCTGGAAGGGCATCCGGCTGCGGGGCACGTGCTTGGGGGAGAAGCGCACCGGCGGCAGGGTGTCGGTGAACTGGGCCGGCGGTGGGATGAGGGCCTGGAAGGGCGGCGGCGGCGGCGGGCTCTGGGTCGGCGGCGGCGGGATGCGCTCCGAGCCGGAGGAGTAGGAGGGCGAGGAGGCCTCATCGCTGCTGCCGCTGCTGTGCTCCTCGCTGCTGCCGCTGCTCAGCGGCGGCCGCCGCATGTAGCCCAGGTCCTGGTCCTCGTGGAAGCTCATCTGCGAGGAGCGAGAAGAGGCGAGGACTTCAAACACTCGGTGGGCCAAGCCGTGCGGTTTTTCAACTCTGAAATGGTGCGCATCCATCCTGGAAATCTCCAACTGAAAACCTTTTCATTTTGGGTTTGTTTCCTTATCTCCTTTTTTTGGGGGGGTTCCATCATCAATCATGCTTCTTTCAGTTGGGATGAAACCAGAAAGAAGCAACTTCTAGCCAACTAGCTCTTGAAAGCCCAAATAGGAAGGCAACTGAGAAGCAGGAAGTGACAGCGAGACTAAATATTTTTTTTAAATATTGTTTTACAAGTCACCATGAGGTTGCGGTGTGCTGCTTTTACAGCCTGCTCTCACCAATAGAAAGAGTGATACTTGCTAGCACTGGCACAGCAAAGAGTTGTTGCTAGCTAAGCAACAGTTTTTAGCACCTAGGGCCACTGCTTATGTGGTGGGAACACAAAGAACTGGTGCTAAGGTTCTGGCTCTGAACTAGCACTGGGAGCAGCTCTGTGGAAAGGGGCCACTAAAGACCTGGTGATGTAGGACCAACAAAACCGACTGGTCCGTTCGAATCGGACACAGTACAATCACTTTCCAATTTTGCCTTCCATTGATAAAAAATGGTCTGTGGGCTCTTTGCAACATGAACACCTAAAAAAATATCAATCTTATGTTCTTGCTTCTAAGTGTGACACGAGTACTGGATCAGACCATGAAACCTGTATGCACATTATGTACAGCTGGAAAATATTCCATTTTGCAAGTTAGATGCAAAACAATTTGCATCACGTACACAAACAAAAAACGCACCCCGACAAGGATGTCACTGTCTGTTTGACCACCAGCTGAGACCCAGCCCCCCCTCCCCCTCACCCCTGCCTCCCATCCCCACTGACACACGGGGAGATAAAATTAGACTCCACTGTGTCAGTGAGTGTTGGAGTCTACGAGCAGCACCTCCTCTCCTGAAACCATGACAACCACCTCGACACATCTGCTCAGGCAAAACCAGAGCGGTCGCTTCGAGAACACGTGGTGCCGCAATGTGGCTGCCAAGGTTTTGCTTTTGCTTGTTGCTTCGTGATGAGCAGTGGCGGGAAAGCAGTGCGTTGTTGCAATCGTACCCTGGAAAGAATCTCTTAGGCTCTACACCGCCGAGCACTGAGGAGCTGAAATAGAAGAAAAACCTGAAGATCCATGAGGTCATTTTAATGCATTGTCTCTACTTCGGACTATCCGAGAAAACAAAAGTTAATTCTTTAACTAAAAAAAAGAAAACAATATTAAGAGCCATTATTTATGTTTCGGTGTGCAGCTCCTCCGAGCCACCAGAGGGCAGCCAAGCGTTATTTTCAATGGAAGAGTTACGACCAGTGATATAAAGTTGATTAATTGTCTTAACGAAGACGCTGATGTGTAAGTCCTATACACCTACGGATATACTTGATGACACCCTGAACATCATATTGAGTCTGGACAAGACCTAAACTCGTAGATTGTGGTCATGTGACCCTCACCTCCTCGTAGTCATTCTCCCCGGGTGCAAAGTCGTCCACCAGGGTGACCCGGTGGCCCAGCTGCTCGCTCAGGGCGTCCAGGAACTTGTCGGTGTCCCGGCTGCGGGGCGGCCGCGAGAAGGTGAACAGCTTCTTGCGGCGGCTCAGCGTGTTGGCGCCGCCGTCGGAGGGGTGCGGCGAGCCGGGGGGGCTCTCCAGGCTGACGTAGGGGTTGGAGTCGGCGCTGCTCTGGTGATGGATCTCGTAAACCGGGGTGGGGAGGGGCTCCTTCCAGGACAGGGACAGGCCTGACTTGCGGTTACCTGCAAGGATGACGGAACGCCGTGAGAGCCGCACCCGCAGGCTGGCTGTGATGTCACTTCCTCCTTCGAGAAACTAGCACGACGCCACAGTTTTGGATTGTCTCGTGAGAAAAACAGAGTACCTACAAAGTTGGAGAGTCAACGATATTTTTCTAAACTCTAATTTTTTAGACTTTTTTCCCAGATAAGGTGACGTCACAGTATATAGATTGTGACCATTAAGACTTTGCAGCCCATTTTCATTGAAAGGAGGAAGACGTTTGCTCAGCGTCCGTCAATCTGGGACGTCAAACCACCTGCGTGTCAGTCGTAGCAGCAGTGATGAGACCTGAACTGGAGCCTCCACCACCAGACGTTCCACTTGTCAACCCCAAAGAGTCTGATTAGTATTAGCATAGCTTTGTTTTGTGTGTGTGTGTGTTTTCTTTTTTTTTTTTAATTGATATTATAGAGAACAGAACAGTGGGAATGGTCTGGAAACCAAGATTTTTCCACATAGTTTCCATACTTGGCCAGGAACCCTGAGAAAGGCCCCTTCATGAGAGAGAAGAAGCTGAATGTGCAATGTAAACTGCAGGGATTCACATCTGCACGTTCAGCTTAAAAACACACATTTCTGTGTCCATGTTCACATCAGGATGGCAAAAAACCTGAACATGAATGAATTATTGAGACATTTTTATGTCCCACCAAAAATAAAAACGAAAGCAAAAAAAAGCCACATGGTTGCGGAGCACAGATGGCAGCGTGCGTGCGTGCGTGCGTGCGTGCGTGCGTGTGTGTGTGTGTGTGTGTGTGTGTGTGTCGGCAGACGAGCGCTCGGGGCCCTCGGTGTACCTGTGAGAGGTGGCAGGGTGAGCGGGGACAGAGGTCGCCCGAAGGCCTCGTTCTGTCCGGGACCGTCGGGCTCTGCCGGAGAACCGGCGTGCAGCGGCGACACGCTCTTCCCCGTGTACACATTCTCCAGCTCCGCGTACACGGCTGTCATCTATGAAGGGGTGGGGTGGGGTGGGGTGAGGTCGGGGGGGTCGGAGGTCACGGTCAGCACACAGTCGCTGCCACACGCAGCTCATATGAAGTCTGCTGCTTTTAATTGTTTGTTTTTTTTAATTGAAACAACCTTTAAAGGGCTCATATGATCTCAAATGTATTTGTTCAATGTTCTGGAACACCGCTAAGTGTATCAAGCTTGTCAGTGAGCTCCCTAAAAATGAGAAAAACCCATCACTGACCCTCCTTTTTTTATGAGCGGACAAATCTGGAAATTGTGCCCGTGTGATGTCACAAAGGACACTTATACACCGACAACAGCACCATCAACATGGTTGTTGCGCCCTCTGAGACCACCTCTCACTTTTCAGCACCTCCCAAACATCAAAGTTCCAACTTTTCGAAAGAGCATCAGTTACAGCAGGGAGCTAATACTGAATGTTTTGACTGGAGGCTGCAAACAGAGGGCTAAAAACGCTTCTTCCTGGTGATGCAGGGACTTTTTTGGAAGGTTGCTCCATTGCCATCCTAGGCATGATGAATAAGGCTTTGAGAGTGTCTCCAATATGGGTCCTTTAAAGGCACAACTTGGCGGCGGTAATTAGCAGCGGAGCTTCACATGATGCGAAAGCACAATCACAGCCAGCGTTCAGCTCGCCAGCCACAAGGCGCTGCGCCGGTACCTACATGGCTGAGGTCGGGGGACTCGGGGAAGGAGGTTCCATCTCCTGACTGCCTCTCCTCCGGGCTCCCTGATTCATCCACATGAATTCCTGAAGCACAACAAGGCACGGAGGGAGACACATGGACTTAGGCTTCCTTCCATCCACCCCCGGGTGAGCAGAAACGGAGAGAGGATGGAGCGAAGATGAAGAAGATGAAAGAAGAAAAACAATGAGGACAAATGCGAAAGGCTTCGCTCCAGGAGCGACGTGTAGCGGCGAGGATGGGAAAAAGACTGGATGAAAATAAAATCATGGTCAGCTGGAGATTGAGGACATTTTCCAAAGCAAAGCCAGTTGAGATGTGGAGCTAATATATGGACTGGCGACGGTCATTTGTCTTTATGTATCCAAACACACACAAGTGCACGCATGTACGCACGCATGTACGCACGCACACACACACACACACACACGGTGTTATGTAATACACCCGGGTTTACAACGGCCCCAATTACTGAGCCCGACTGGAGTGACACAGGCAGGATCCGTCACTCTGGGGAACAGGATTACACAGGAACTGCTGAGAAACGCATCTCATCACCCACCAGGGTCACGCTAATCAGTGCACGAGTCGGTTTGATTTATGGTAGAAAGCAGATACAAGTTCATGATGTGCAGAAAAAACCTGCAAAAAAAAAAAAAAAACGGAACATTTTTTGGGGTGCTCATCGTTGCTCATTGGTGCTTATTATGAGTAGTGTTTTATCATTTAGACTAAACGGCCATGGAGACTTGTTTCAAAACATGCAGGTTTTGGTTTTTGGGGCCGAGCGTGTTCGGGCGAGTGTGGACAGGTGCGGCGTACCCATCCCCAGGTGCGTCCCAATGATGCAGTCGTCGGAGCTCCTCTCGCGCATGCAGCTGCGGTACGACGTGCCCGTCACCCGCATGGAGCTGCTGCGCCGGTGGTGCTCGGCGGCGCCCTCGTCAGGCTCCAGCGCCGCTGTGGGAACAGAAGAACCGCACTGATTCGTGACGGCTGGCGGAGCCGCTCCAAGTCCGAGCTGCACCGATATGAAGTTTGGAAGTTTGTCTGTGCTGCTGGCTCACCACCGCTCTTGACGCCCAGGAAGCGCGACAGCTTGCTCTGGCAGTGCTCCTGCTCCTCGTAGGTCAGCAGCTGGTGGATGAACTGCCAGATGAGCTGCTTGGCCGGAGTGTCCAGCACGGGAAACACGTCCACGATCAGAGTGTCCACGTTCCTAGCAAGCAAACAAGACACGCAACATCACGCACACTCATCGACGTTGAACCCTACTCCTCCTCCTCCTCCTGTTTTTTTTTTCTTGGTAATTGATTTCGCTCTGATTTACAATGGCTGGCTGTTTCTATCTGGGAAAGATTATATCCACGTGGGAGGATGAAAGACATTCATGGCCAGATCCGTGCCTTTAGATCTTTCTACTGTAAGCACATGCAGCAGGATTCACTCCACTCACTCCTCTGCAGCATCACGTGTTTGCATCACGTGCAGGAGTTGTGTTCATCTCTCGTGGGAGAATCAACTTCCAACTTTTTTTTTTATTATTATTATTGTTTCACTGCTTTTCTCCTCTGCATTATTCTCACAGTATCTCCATCGATCACTTTGGCCGGCCAACCCAGCACAGAACGCTGAACGTGGTGGTTTCCCGGGACGACAGGAAGTCCCCATCTGACCCAGCCTCCACTCACCTGTGCTGGAAGAAGGTCTCCAGCGCCTTGCAGACCGTGTACCTCTCCTGGATGGTCAGCAGGTGCTCCAGCTGCTGGCTGAAGGTGCGACCGTGCACCTTGATGCTCGGCGGAAGGATCTCTGCCACCCACTGCAGAGAGCTGAGGGCCGGAGACCTGGACACGGGCGGATTAGTTTCAGGGTGTAAAATTGAAGCGGGTTCTGACACCTGGACTGAACTTGGGTCAGATGTTACCTGGAGCGAGGCAGGGAGGCGGGCGCCAGGCTGGGAGAGTCCTCCTGGTCCGTTTGCTCCGGGGAGAAGTCGCACGGCCCCTCCTCCACCACCAGGGTGGGCATCCCTCCGCTGCCCTGCAGCATGGACACCACCTTCTCGTGGGAGCAGTTCCTTCAGAGGCAGGCACACCGAGAGAGCGGGAGTCAGGAGGGGATGGAGGGTGGGGCTTCAGCGGAGATGGAGGGCAAATGAAGCGAGACAAAGCGTAACGTGGGAGGCAAGAACTCAAAAAGACGTCTTCAGTGTCTTATTGAGGAAGATTAACTGAGGCAAACTGATGATCACGGGTCGTCAAGCTAAATTCACCGAAGACGCTAACAAGAAAACAAATAGTCACCCAAATGAACCCACTTATTTTTTGGTACGAGCTCCATGGAAAACAAACCCCATTAGACTCATTTCAAGTCATATGATAGAACAAAGAGTGAGGACGTCTGGTTCTTAACCTGCTAATGTGTTGTGGCATTGTGATTGTTTGCTTCAGGTATAACAGAGGGAATGATGACGATGGTGCAGTTCAGGTACACGGTGGTTCAATCTAACACTTGTTTGCCCTGTTAGCCCAATACAACACTGAACGCTGAACCTGTTGCCGGTCACCTCCCACTGCCGCAGCACCTCATTATCAGAAATTAGCCAGCGCCGATCACATGGTCAGGCAGCTACAGGGAAGGCGACCGTCTCTCACATGGCTGTCAAGTCTGCAGGGTGACTAACACCTCCTTCCCTCACACGCGCCACCAAGCGCCAGCAGGTTTATGGCTCGGTGTGCTGCGTGTGTCGCTCCAACGCACAATACAATACAACTCAGTCTCAGATCCACGCTGGGTTCCTTGTGCGCGCTTCCCACACGCGCTCTCCACAGTCAAGAGGCAGAAGGTCAAGAAGTTCTTAAGTCCACAATAAAGCGGCGGCTACTCCCACAAGGAAAGTTGTGTTTGCATAAAGGCGGCGATCATGCGCCTCATACATAAGAGGGTGTCGTGTACATCGCACAGCTCCTCCAGGCAAAAAAGGAAAGAAAAGAAAAAAACCACTTGTGATGTAAGACAGTGTAGTTAAAATAAACTTGATCTCAAGGTGACTGGAGACAAAACACTTTGCCATTTGCAGGATTTTTTGCTTTGTGTGTGAATGTTCAAGCCAGTTGTCACTTTAAGGGTTCCAAATGTAAAACTAGGAGAGTTCGAGTTTAAATCACAACAAAAACAACATTGTGGGAAATGCTTTACTTAAATATACACAAAAAGGTGTCATTGTTTAGATTTTAGATAGTTACTTGTGAAACAGGTTGAGAAGCTTATTAACTGTTGTGTTAACACTGCGAGAAATACAGTGTGTTACAAATCACATACATCTTTGCAAGAAGCCTAATCGATGCCTAGTATGCATGTGTGAGTATAATCAATCAGTACTATTCAAACCCTCAGAATGTATTGATGAGAATGACATTAGCTTTGTGATTAGACACCTGAGTGCTTTTCACTATACTTTTAATTAATTGATGGCATGAATTGCTGCCATCATAAATGACAGGGTTTTTTTTCCCCTGTTGAAAACTGCTCAGCAACAGGAGCAAAAAATAATAATAAGAGAGACACACTAGTGTTCAGGTGCTTTCCACTGGGTTTCCTGGCACCTGAAAGGGTGATTTTTATAGTGGTGGCAGATGGCACCTGCAGGAGAAGAACAAAAAAGTCCCTGTGGCTCAAAATAAACTATTGGCCAGCTCAACATGCCAGGACAAAAAAACAAAACAAAAAAAAAACTACTACTACACCTACTGCTGGGAGTGAAACAAAAAAAGAGTAAAGCCCAGTTCTTGAGTGAAGACAAACCTCATGTCCAGACCATTGAGGAAGAGGATGCGGTCGCCTGGTTTCAACCCACATTCTTCGGCAGGACTATCTGAGAGGGAGACAAGAAGCGTGGCAGGAAATCACAATCACCAATTTGGCTGAGCGCTCGCGGCTAAATGAGGTGGGGGGAAAAAAAGCGAGCAGACAGCGGTGACGTGGAGAGGTGGTGACTCATGGCCACACTGTCGTCCGTTCGCAAAGCCCATCAGCAGAAGTGATGAACGCCGTTACATAAGGAAACAGTGCTGTCAAAACAACAACAGCAAAAAAAACCCTTGTGTGGAATCTGTTCTGCTCGCCATCGCCTCCTCATCTGTCGCCGACCGTTTATATTTCATTTCTTATTTCACGGACAGCGGCTCTGGTGCGTCGGGGCCTTTGTGCACACTGCCGGGCCACGAGACAGACTCAGAAAACTCCCAGAGTCCGCGGCTCCTCCCGCTGATCGGCGAAGGATCTGAGGACGGATCACGATGAGAGACACGCTAGCTGGCTGGCTGGCTGGCTGGCTGGCTGGCTGGCTGGCTGGCTGGCTGGCTGGCTCTCCACCCCCAGCATCTCCAAATCAGCCTCCATAAGGGCCACTGAGTCAGTTCGCTGCAGCACATGATGGTGGGAGATGCAGTGGGTGGGAACAGTGCCGTCATCATCAAACACACACTCACACACACACACACAACACACACCTCCCTCCACGCATAGGAGCCTGGCAAATTCCTCGCGAAGAAAAAGTTCACACCATCACTTCTTTCCCGCTGCCTGTGTTTCAAACTAGCAGACGACTGGGACGAAGGACGAAGGACGAGGACGAGACTGAAATGATTCCGCCGGCGGACGTTTGCTGTGACTCTCGCCGTGTGTTTGATTTTCACAATTCTTCTGTTTGCTGTTGTTATGATGACTTTTTTTTTTTGGTTTGCTATGAAAAAAGGTGATTTATATAGTTATCTAAAAACCAAATAACAGGCAGTGATTCAAACTTCTGATCTGTTAAACTAAACAAGTTTTGTTGGATATATTTTTTTAAATAGTCCCTGTCATATTTCATATTAGAATACTGGCAAATTGTGTTTATCTCAGCTTAACATAATGAGGTGGCAATTTTCTTTCTTGTTATGGAAATAAGATGCCCAAACTTCAGCAAAAATAAAGTTTTTGTGGTTTCAGTACAATAATACGAGCTTTTTCAGATTTTTTTCAGAGAGGCAATGAGTGCTTTTAGTGAGTAATGTGACGCCCCCTAATGTGTCATCACAAGTAAGGTATTTTGCATCCTTCATTTTATTATTTATCCTTATTGTCATCATTATCAATATCAGTTATTTGTCTGTTCTCCGCCTCCTCTTTTACACTGTTCTACAGGATGGAGACTGACTTCAGCAACATTAGTAACTGTCATCAGGTCTCAGTCATTGACACCTGTAACAGTAACAAGCACCTGAACATAAACAGAATTGTTAACCGCCGTCTGCTTTGTGTCACCTTGCAGTCGTGCGTCACTTTCACAACAGATTCTCCACCGTGGCACTTTGATTATCGTCTCGTCCTTGTGTGAACAATCATATGCATGACTCAAACAGGTGTCCAGCTCATCTCCCCATCCGAGCCGACGTAGTGCTGACTGATCGCTGTGTGTGTGTGTGTGTGTGTGTGTGTGTGTGTGTGTGTGTGTGTGTGTGTGTGTGTGTGACTGCCCCGTACAGCCTGTTCTCAGTGTTTTCAGCCCAACATTTATGGGTGAGTCAGACGAGTCCACTTCCTGCTACACTCACAAAGAAAAAGGAAAAAACCCACCACCACCACCACCACCTCCATCACTCTACCTCCTCTCCCCCGCCACCAGCAGCTGGAACCACAACAGACTCGCCCACGTGAAATCTCGTCCGACCCTCCTCCTCCTCCTCCTCCTCCCTCAGCAGCCGACTCAGGAGAAGAGCAATGTTTGGGTCGAGCTGCCGCCGCGCACACGCAGGAGGAGGAGTGGGTCGGGTTGGGTGGGGCCGGGCTATTACCTGGGATGACGGAGTCCACGCAGACAGGGGCGTGGCCTCGCAGCGTGAAGCCAAAGTTCTTCTTCCCCCGGTACACGCGAATGATCCTGATGAAGAGGAAGGGGCAAAGATTAGATTCAGGTTGCGTGTTTGCCATGTTTTTGTGGTGAGAAGACATGACCAGTGGAATGTGAAGGAGAGGCAACTTAATGAAAGGCGCTCAATCAAAAAATATCAATATAATCAGTGACCACGAAAGAAAAAGAAAAGCCAAGATGATTTTTTTTCTCGTCTCCAGACTGTCAATGGACCTGAAGCTGCACAACAACAGTTTTGAATGGTTCAGCCTCGTGCCAATCAATCGCGCCTTTTGTCTTTTGTTGTTTAGCTCATTGTTTAAATGGCTGTCAGATAGCGGCGAACAATGGCTATTCAGAAAGTCACCCAATGATGTTTAGTTCAGTTTCTTTGTGGATCAACATTCCCGAGGTCCACATTCAACACAAAAAAATCAGTGCTGAGGGCTTTAATTCTTTCTGTGAGAAGATCCATCGTAGCCGAACATCCTGGTGTAAAGTTACAGTGGTGGGAAAATGCATCGGACAGACACAATCAAATACAAATTATTATTATTATTGTTCTTTTTTGTGAACAAGAAAAGAGGAAAATAAAAAAAAAAAAAAAAAAAAAAAGACAAGCAGACTGTCCTGGTCCTGTTTGACAAGGGAGACATCATCTTGTTGAAACATCCAGTTTTGGGCAGAACCGTGGACATTCAGAAGGGAGCGTGTGCGTTGAGGGTGACTGAGTATATGAGAATATATCGCAAATTTGTGTGGGGTCCAAAAAAAGCCTTTTTCCAGCCACTCTGAAGGAAAGAAAGCACCCACCGTCTTTTGACCAGTCAGTGCCAAAGAAAACCGCAGAATTATTTCAGAATCCAACTTTTAACAACACTCATGTTCCCGACGCTGACAGCAGGCGCCTATTAGCTGCTAATTAGCCCTCACTTCCTCCTGTTTACACAGTTCCACTTTTCAATTGATTGACTGCCTTCTGCGGATGGCAGGTGGGCGTCGGCATGAAGGCAATGACGCTCATCTGTAACACTACTTTCCCATTTAGAGCTTTTAATTGGTGCGTGCGTGCGTTTGTGTGAAACCATTCCAAATTCTCGCATCACTCCCCACAGCTCCATCTCCGTTTAATTCCCCGGCTATTGGGAATAAAAAAAAAAAAAGAAAGAAAGAAAGAAAATAAAACAATTGCTGACAGCCGCTATGGAGAAGAAAAGCTTCGACTTTTCTTTTTTTCCCCTTTCCTTTTTTTTTGCCGCTTGTGGTGTCGCGCTGCCGCTCGTCCCCAGGGGAGGACTACACAGGAAGCAGCCGCTCCATCAAAAAGTCAGACACTTTTGCCATCCATCCACAGCACGTTGCCATGGTAACGACTCAAGGCTGCGCTGCCTCTATATGTAAACAGGATGGGAAGACCAAAAACAGGAGGATGAGGCGGAAAACACACAGATCTATTTTCTGATAGTCATGGTTTTATGGATGTTATGTAAGGACGGACTAAATAAGGATGGGAGCTTTAGGTGCCGCTGCTGCCTCTGTGTGTGTGTATGTATGTGTGTGTGGGTTCTTGTACGTATGGCGTTGTGAGGACATTTCGGCTGGTGCTCGCTGTTCTTTACAATTTCAGCACTGGATTTAAGGTTATGTTTAGCACTTAGGGGTAGGGCGGACAAAATAACAGGGATTTAATGGAGGTTCTCACTCTGATAGAGAGACAAAATCACGACAAAAGGACTGCAGTTGTAAATCTGGTAAATCTGGTTTTCAGTGTTGACAGAAATTGGCATGAAAGCACATTGTCGTGAAAGTCAAATAAATAATAATAAAAAAAAAAAGGTAGTGTGGATAGTGCAAGGGTGTACACTGGGACTATAAATGTGACTTCTGAACACTCAAGTCGCTGTTTCAAGTTAAAGCGATCTGCACCTGAGCTCGACTCGAGTGGGTTCATTATTCTGTGAGGTCAGCCTGCCGTTGTGAGCCACCGGAGACACGGACGGAGGCACAACATCAGCCTTGAACACTTCACAGTCCTGGTAAAAGACTCCCTGACGCCGTGGTCTGATTGTACTTTCCACTTCTAAACGATTCCATACGCTGCACCTTTTATGAGCTCAGTTCAGCAGCCTTTGGTCATCAGCTGGTGGGAAGCACTGAGGGAATAGAGCCAGCAACTCCAGGCTCGACCAATATAAGGCCATACCAATCTGTAGTCACTGATTCTAACTGTATTCTCTATTGGAGATTCATTCAGTCTGAGTGGCCTCTTACAGTTAAACCACATGATGCAATCAGCCAATTAAACACTACCGACCCCCGTGGCAGCGCGACCTGTCAACACGATGACACTTGATGACACATCGGGAGAGACGCCACAGCGTCCAGTGCGTCCACGGCGTTCACCACTATAATCCCGCCGCTGTCGTGCAGTCGAGTGCGTCGGTGGGCGGAGGAGCGGAGGAGGCGGAGCTGCA
Organism: Nelusetta ayraudi; assembly: GCF_046127955.1. Classification (NCBI taxonomy): domain Eukaryota; kingdom Metazoa; phylum Chordata; class Actinopteri; order Tetraodontiformes; family Monacanthidae; genus Nelusetta; species Nelusetta ayraudi. The sequence goes on along the minus strand of NW_027466092.1, from coordinate 13,912,345 downwards.
GGGGAGGTCGACGAGCGGAAAGTCGAGAGGTCGCGCGCAATGAGGACGGCCAGTTTTTCTTTCAGGGAGATTTCGGGACTCGGGGGGGGGGGGGTTTCTCCGTGTTGCGTTCAGAGGAACCTGAGTTTTAGAACGATATGACGAGAGCAGGGACACCTTTCTTTCTGCTTTACAGTCACACTGTCCTGCGTGCAGATGCCCACTACTCACTGAGGTGTGAAATCACCTGTTTGCCAGCTGATTCCCTCGTAGTAAACAGCACTGACAGTCAAAAGCAAATCATTCTTAAAGGAACCTCACAGCACATTTCATATTGAGGGCACTGTCAGCTGGGCTTCCTTGAATATTAGATACCCTTTAAAACAAGTGGTGAAAGATGGAAGCTAACTAGGAGCAAAACAGTATGCACTATAGGAGTATACACTTTTCTTAATGTATCCATGGGCAGTTAAGCTTTTGCCAATATAAAAATCATAAATGAAGCCAAATCTTACACACTGGAACTTAGAAAAGGAAAAAAAAGAGAGAGCTTTACCTCTGATTGGGCCCGATGGGGGGGTGCACTGGGACCCCGCAGACAGACTTCCTGGCCCCTCTGTCGGCCTCGCCCCTCCCTCCGACCTCCCCGTCCCTGGGAACGGAGCTGGCGCGCTTGGAGCTGCGGTGGCGGTCGGAGTGGTCCTCGCTGCGGCTGCGCCTGATCCTCCCCTGCGGCTCGCTGATGCTCTTGCTGCGGCACAGGCGGTTGATCACATTCTGGGACACGGCCTCGTCGAAGCGCTGCCGGTGCTTCTTGGGGATGAAGATCCTGGCAAACATGGTGGCATGTGAAGGAGAGTACGGGTTGGGGGGGTTGGGGGTGGGGGGGGAGAGCGGGGCTGTTAGTTAGTTAGAGTCCACGGAGAGTCGCCTCGGCTCGGACGGATGGACGGGTCTACATCTCAGATCCAGTCCGTGTGGGAATGAGAAGAGGCAAAACGGAGGTCCAGCATGAGCGGAGCTGAAGAGGTGACGAGCAGCCGGACCGATAGTCACAGTCCACACGAGGTCGAATCTAATCAACAGGCTTCCACCTTCAGAGCAGCGGGTTGAGAGGCAATAAAAGAGGCTTCAGGTTGGAGAGGTTGAGGGTGCTCAGGTCCCTGGAGAGAAGACACACTCAGGGAGAAGAAGAGCAGGGAGCCAGAGGGAGAAGATTTTTTTCCCACTTTGCGGGCGAGAAGAATGGTGAGGAGAGGAGTGAGGAGAGGAGCGAGGACCTCGCGGCGTCACTGGCTGCGATCTGACTGGGTCTCACTGCTGCAGCGTGAAATAGCAGCGGCGGAATACAGCAAGAGAGAAAAAGGTGTGGGAGTGAATGAGCACGGGATTTCTTCACCCTCTCTCTCTCTCTCTCTCTCTCCCGCACGTTCGCACTGGCTCTCTCCCTCTCTACACATCTCCATTATCTCATTCTACGGCTCCCACACTTCCGTCCACGCCTCACCTCTGTGTCAGCGCTGATTGCGGGGCTGCAGCAGGAAGGCATCGTCAGCCGGTAACTCACCGGCTTTCCGGTTCCTCGACCTTGATATTCACCGCCCGGTGGTGTTTTTTGTTTGCTTGTTTTGTTTTTTGTTGAGCCGGAACAGCGGCGCTCGGACAACCACTTCTTCAAAGGCCGTCTGAATGTGTTTTTATCATGATTTTGCTTTGTGTTTCTCACACAGCCTCTGGGTGCCGAGTACAATGACATGAGACCAAGTGGAGGCCGACGCTTATGTCTGTTGACTGCATTTAAAGACCAATGAGTTTGTTTGATTTCTTGACCATGAAATAAAAGCGACATTTCCAAAATTTCAACAAAGTACAATTGCGATTAGCAGGTGTTTTAATTGAATGGTGTGAAGCACTTAAGCCGTGATTCACGTAAAATCCCGCGAGACCCCACATTGAGGAGCATGGAGGAACAAAATCTCCTGTATAAATCTGCATTTCCATGCTGTTTGCTGTCAAGGTTGTTTTTTTTCCCTCTTTGATTACTCGTAAAAAAAAATATTCCATCTCCTCCGTCCAAACATAACGCGCCATTTTCACTTGAAGTGAACTGGTCATGTGACCTCGTACGTCACGTCCGCTGACGTGTAAATGCGAAAAAGTGTTTCCACGAAACTGTCGCGATATACCTCCATATCGATACGTCTGAAAAAACGGATTCGCGCAATTCTGGGGGTAATGGAAACGCAGCTCGTGTGAGTTATGCTAATGGTTGACACGTAGATAAAACTGATGGAACTGAGCTCAGCACAGCACAGCGTGGTGGCACCGCATCATCCACGGTGCGGCTGCTGTTGTTTACGAGCTCGCAGTGACGCCTTGTTTTGCTTGACGCTACTGAAACTTCTTCTTCTCAAAGTGGAACCGCTTGGTCCACGAGTCACCTCTTTGGCGATAGAGATCGTACATCTGGACAGCCTTGATATCAAAGCGCAGACACGTTGTAAGATGTCAGTGTCCGCTGGGCAGCCTCACACACACTGCACTGCAGAGCAGGACCCAGCTGGGCGTTGAAGCGACACAACATGAGGAGATTGATTGCCATGGTGACAACACACGCAGTATTTCATGTAATGTGCAGCCTTTGCTGATCTCGATGATCCCGGCATGAATCACGCTCATGCAACCCAACGCGGCATTTATTTCTCGCAGTGTAAATGTGTTGTTATTCTGCCTTCACCGTCGGAGGAGAGGGTTAAGCGTCTTGGGTCACTAGACAAAACATGACTTTATTGGCAGATTTCTCAGGTACTGGGTCTCTTTTTTTTCCTTTATTCTTTATGCCAGAAAACATTCCCTCACAAAGAGTGAATCCAGCCTCCACGTTGAACTCTGGAAAGCCTGGAAATGGTACCAAAAATAAATAAATAAATAGCCAAACCAGTCTGTGGAGCATCCTGATAGAGACAACACACACAATCAAAACCACACATTAAACCACCAGTTAATACAACTTAAAAAATAAAAAGTACCCGAATCCCAGTTGTCACAACAGGAAATGCTGGATTATACCTGTCCTCTAAGATCCAGCTCAGAGGAGACCTCAAATACAGCTTTGGGTTTTTTCTTCATTTCCCAGACCAAGACCAAGTCTTTCCTCTGAATCGCCGCCGATCACAAGAGTCAGCCGACGAACGAGCCCCCCTGCGAAACAACAGCAGCAGCGGAGTAATTAACAACAAAACTCACCGACGGGGACGAGAGGGAGCGAGATAAGAGCTACCACTGTACCTCTCCACCAGAGGCTAATTAAGCTGCGTGAAAACAACTTTGACAGCTAAATAAAGCAATTAGGACGCGCTGGTTGTGCAGGGAGGAGGGGGTGAAGGAGGAGGATGGGGAGGAGGATGGGGAGGAGGAGGAGGAGGAGGAGGAAAATGAGACGAGCGCACGCATCTTCAGACTAAACTTGAGGCGGTCGTGCTTTTCATTTTCATCATCCTCGCCTGCTTAGGCCCTTTATTAAGTGGCACTCAGGTACAGTGAATACGGAGCGCCTCCAGCCCCCCCGGTGCCTGTTCCTGCCGCGTGGCGCATATTGAGAATCTCATTTACATGCGGAACCCGAAGGTCACAGCTCCTGTTAAGGGAGCCTGCACGAAAGGAGGAGCTGATTCTTTGAAAACACTTGCGCTCTTTAGTAGATGTGGAGCCATAACAACCACCTAATTAGAGCCTCGGCTTCTCTGCTTTTTACCAGCCGAGGTGGATATTTCTACACAATGTTGGAGGGATCAATTAACAATTACACAGCCCGCAGAGCTGCTGTTAAAGAAGAAGAAAAAATCCAGAAGGCCATTAACTGATTCTGCTCAAGACTTTGCATTATGATTCAATTAGTGTTTTTGGTCTCTCGCCTTTTAAGGACACAAAGCGGTCAAAGAAAGAATAAAACACAACCTTTTATTGTGAGTCCAGGTCCAGTGGAGGAGTTCTTTTTATCCATCTCGTTACTGAGTAATTATTATTTTATGTGATGTACTGAGAAGCCAACAATCTATCAAAACAACATGCAAACACTAGTGTAATGGAAGCAGATTTTTTTCTCTCTACTTTGCAAACACCCCTTATTTAAGAGCTAAACTGAAAATGCCGGCAGGACTATTGCGGCACTCTTTTATCGTTGAACACCCCGCTTGCATTATGCGGCTCTCTACATTTTTACTGCTCACTGCGCTGTGATTAAAGAAGCTAATGAGCACTACACAAAGGTCCCCACTTTACATAACGTGGGTAGTTTGCTGACCACTATATTCATCCACTTTCCATCTCCCCTCTCCATGTCCCTCACTTACCACTAGAGGCTAATGAAATCTGGTCTTTTGAAAAAACAATCATCTCTTCAACATGTCCTGTAAGTTCCATCAGAGAAAATTCAACACATAAGCTAAAACTCTCTGGTTTTCATGCAGAAAAACCACCTTCTACACCGTTTAACAAAAATGCTGTGCCTTTCATTTGTGGAACAAATCAGTCCAGTTAAAGATATAGGTCACATATTTTTAGCAGCAGTTGCAGATTTTTCTAAATGTAAACCCAGTTGTTGTTTTTTTTGTTTTTGTTTTTTGTAATTCTGAAGCACAGACCACTGGCAATGGCTGCAAGACTCTTGAGACATAAATAAATGTTCTGTAGTGATGCAGGGGGCAGCAGCCCACACAGTCCCTCAACATTTGCTATCTGTGCTTTCCTGCTGTTTGCTCTCTGCCTGTAATACAATTCCAATTTTGTTGATGACACGTCTGTACACAAGGGTGTGTGTGTGTGTGTGTGTGTGTGTGTGTGTGCACGCGTGCGTTTGTGGCTGTGAACGCCTGTCCAAACAGCCTACTCATCATCAAAAAGTTTCTCGCGTCAACTTCTAAAACCGTAATGAGTGCTCGGTTTTGACCTCATTTGTAAAGAATGGAGATCTATAATTATCTAAAGGACGATTGTGGAGGCGGAAGCAAGCGAGGAAGAAGGGACGGATTTCTCAAAAGGGACGGATGACACGCAGAAAACTACAAAGTCAAGACCTCATTTCATGTCTGGCCATCGCGGCCACACGAGGCTTAAATGTCAGACACGCGAGGCTGATGACTGATGTGTGAGCACATGAGAGGTGTGGAGTGGCTGTCCTTAAATGTCCTCATTGTCCTGCGAAGGAGAGTTGTGCATGACACGCTTTGGTGGAAAACCTAAGGGGGATTACATAAGAGCACTTTACATCACAAAATAAATGTTTAGCATCACTATTGGTCAGTTTATGGTTTGCAGTTTGCTTTCGGGAAAGCGCTTGGAAAAATATCAGCACAATAAATCGTACATCTAAAGGCCCAGCGTGTAAGATTTAGCAGCACCTAGTGGTAGGAAAGTGTACTGCATACAAGTCAATACCTGTATTTTAATCCTGTGTAGCATTGTGCCGCGCTGTCACGTTGACTCCAGAGACATTCAGACAGGAGTTGAATCATCCTGGTGTTAAAAACTATTTTCTGTAGTCTCCCCTACCTTTTTGGTTTTCCATTAATTTTACCAACACAGGATGTACATGCATTGCTAAATAACTGTGCAAGCTCCTCCCACATGTTGTGGACAGCAGAGTCCAGTTCATCTATTTTTATATTAAACATGTTTTGCTGTGCACTAGTGAGAGCAGCGCTGCAGCAGCACAGCACCGGTTACAGACAGGCTACACCCCCAGCCTCCTGTACTTAAAGTTAAACACCATCATTATCAGCACTATTCAAATAGAAGAAAAAAAAAAAAACTCTCAAAGCTTTGTAAACAGCATGCACCGCAAGGGGGAGAAGGGCAGATGAATTCAGCCAATAAACCCAGAGCCACTGAGAGATAAATCCAAAGACTGTGATGCAGCAGTAACAATACAGTGATTAGTGGCAGATGTCACATGGTTCAGAGAGTCCCTCCTTTTTTTTTTGCAAATGATACTAACATAATACTTCTGAAAGGAGTCCCTTCGAAATCAGAAAGCGAAGACCAACAAATTCCCAAGCGACAAAAAATTACAAGTCAATCCAATCGTAAATCACAAATTGACTGGAAAAGCAGCAGCGAGCCGTCCAATCACATGCGGTTTCAGCGAATCAACAAAGCTGGTGGTTCGATTGAATTATTGAACAACAAACACAGCGCCTGTCCTGGAAAAAGAGAGTGTGTGTTTCGTTTTTTTAAGCTGAGGGCATCAGACATCAAAAGTGGCATTCTCTTGTTTCATCTCATTTGGAATCAGATTATATTTACACAGGAGGGACCACCTGTCAAATCAAATCATCCACTGCAGGCGGTTTTCGCAACCTTAAGTTAACAAATTCTTATTTGAAAATTAGAAAAAAAAAATGGATAGAGCGGGCATACTCACCCCAGACAATCCATCGTTTTTTGTTTTTTTCTTTGTTCGTTTTTTTTTTTTTTTTTAGCTGTCACCCATTGTGGTGAGGAATAGAGACGAAACCCGAGCACCAAGTTGCGGCATCTCACGGTGACACCTACTGCCTCCGCGCCGCCGCTTCTTCTCCGTGGGGAGTGGGGGGGGGGGGGTGCAGGAATGAAGGAAGGATAGGAGAGGTGATGGAGGATGAGGTGGGACCTCAGTGCAAGCGGTGAAGCTGTCGTTACCAAGTATCGGAGGGAGGAGGGAAAAAAAAAACCTCTCACAACAGAGGAAGACGGAGGGAGGAGGGAGGAGCTGCAGAGTGGAAATAATGGGAGGAAAACCCATTGCAGGAGAGAGGAAAGACAACACAGAAACACCCCTCTGAGAGGAGGTGGGTGGGAGATGAAATATAAAACAGAGGTATAACATCAATGTTAATGCCACTTGTGCCAATAGATGCTCCCCTCTCCTCCTCTGCGCAGCCGACTTCATTTGAATTATTCAGGGCCAATCTGGGGGGCTAATAAAATTCCCACCTCGTCCTCAAATGACTCCAGGTAGTGAAGCGGCCCGTTTGGTTCGTTCAGCTGGAAGCCCTTCTTAGAGCGTATTAATACCACCAGGACAACAGTGGCAGGAGGGTAGGAGCACAAAAAGCTCCGTTGGCCGGTGGAAGAAGTGCAATCTGTGGACAAACTCCCCTGGGGTGGGAAGTTGTTTGCCCAGCTCCAAGTCAAATGGGGATGGCGCCCGTCCATTCGGTGGAAGCACCGCCGTTGCAGAAAACAACTTTTCTGGCTCTGGGACGAAGAGCAGCACGGTGTTGGATTCAGTGGATCTGCCAGTGACTCATCGGGTGGTGAGCCACTCTGCAATCCCTCCGTGCTAGTTTAGCCTCTCGGTTTAACTCAAAACTAAGACACTGGTAGGGACTTCAGAGAGTTAGTGGGGATTAGCAACCCCCTGAGCAGCAGATGGGGCTCACCTAAACCTGGTGGTGGGAAAGGGCTGACAGACAGAGACATCTCGTAATCTGAGAAAGCAACGGAGAAGATGTTTACCTGCTCATTAGCCATTGAGGCCCCCATCAAATGCCTGTTTTCAGATCTTTATGTTTCTTCTATAATTCCAGTGGAGCAAAAACAGTCAGCAGGAGATTCCTGCTGAAACCATTTTGTTGTCTTGGACCATTTGAAAGAGCACAAAAACAAGCCGGTCACTGAGGGACAGAACAACCACCTGAACTGGAGTGCTGTCACTAACAAGGGAGAGGCTATAGCACCTCGTGTGACATCACAAAGGGGCTGATTACCACAACTCTGTGCTTCTGTGCACACTCTCTGAAGGGTGGAGCGAGCAAAAGAAGTAAAGGTTGGACTTTGATCACACAATTGGAAAAAGACCTTCAAACTGGGAATGTTTGATGGATCCCACACAATAAGAATCCGTGTAATCAAACACATCACAGCTGCAACGTTTCGATTGTATTGGTACGACAGCCTGTGTGTGGAGAGGTGACCTCCGCTGTAGGATGTTGGGGGAGTCTTATTTTGCCTGAAACGGACTGTTGGTGGTGCAGCATGAAAGGAGTCATGGGTATAACACTCTGAGGATTTAACCAGGGCATTTATCTATTATATAACAGGGTCTCCGATGACCCAAGCTGCTCTAATTGAATTTGTAGTAGCCGTCTCTCAGAGCAGCAGAAGGTCCTATGGCAGGAGCCGACATGGCTGGCTGGCTCTTACCTGATGCTGGAGAGGAGCTCTCTGTGCTCCTCAGTCACCAGGACGTCGGGCAGGACGGAGGCCAGCCACTCCACACTCTTTTCGGCCGCGTACTGCTTCAGCACGCTGAAGAGTTTCTCCTTCACGTCAGGCTCGTCGCCGAGAATCTGCTCCACCTGAGGGAGGCACGGTGGTGAGTAAGACTGTGGTCTGTGGTGTCAGCATTTGGCTCGGAACAACAACAACAACAACAACAACAACAACAGCTCATGTAGAGTTCTAAATAAGGAACGGCGGAGACTGGACTCCAAGACCGAGTACCTTCCTGTTGAATTCCAGGGCTTTGTGCTTGCGGTCCTGTCTCACTCCGTCTCCTCCCAGCTGACTGCCCTCCATGCTGATCCTGAGTTTCTGCCTGGGGCCCAGACACAGCACCCCCAGGCGGAGCGTCCTGCCCTGGGAGGCCTTGATCAGCGCCGCCGCCGTCTCGTGCTGCCGCACCGGGATGCCATTGACCTCCATAACGAAGTCGCCAGCCCTCAGCCCGGCACGGCCTGCTGGCGAGCAGGGCGAGCAGTCCTCCACCAGCAGAGGGCAGTCTCCTACGATGGTGAACCCAAAACGACCATCCGGACCTGGTATGATATCCATCTGGCGGGGGAAGGCAGGGGGAGGGAGAGTAAACAGACTATGGATATACTGTAGCAGGAGCCGTGTTGTTGGAGTATACTTGGCAGTTTGGAAGCAGAGGAGGGATGGATTTAAAATAAAGTAACAAACTGAAAAGGAGACACGCAATGGTTCATCTGCAATTTTATCTCCTTAACCCTCAATTCAAATTTCAAACCAAGCCATTTATTTTCCCCCTGCCTCACTGATCTCTACCAAAATAAAAATAAAAGCAAAACACAAATCTTTGACCTCCAGCGCGCTGTAAAAGCACATTGTTTAAGAGGTCTCTCAGCACCAATGCACCTGAGTCTGAACAGTATCCTGGTCAGAGTTTAATGATACGTCCACAGTCAGGCTTGACAATGGACTCATTAAATCTTTTTCAGAGGAACATTGCAAATAATGGTTAACCCTGGGACAATAACTGTGGTCTCCACTAATTCCAACTGACTAAGACTATTGGTGAAATTCTACATCGAATTCAATGTTTTGCAACAAAAACTACTTGTGAAATATCAGCTATGATAAAAAACATGTGTAATACATAGGGCTCCTTTCACGGTGTATCCTTATAGTCTAAAATTGCTGATCTAAATTTAGCAGATAAAATGAAATAGGAAAAACGTTTAAAGAAGAGTGTGACGGATTTCATGCAGGGTCAAAGTAGAAAAAAAACAAACTCTAGACCTCTATAGACATTAGCCCACACGCAAATCACCACATGCATATGACTGAAAAGCTGCTGGACCTGCTGTATGCGGGACACCACTCCGATGCTGGGAGGAATGTTCTTCTGGGTCTGGGCGATGGAGATGACGGCTTGGGGACCCAGAGTTGACACGTTGTGACCTTCAATTTCCAGGACCTGGTCCCCGGCCTGCAGCCCTGCCAGGTGGGCGCTGCTGCCCTCCTCCACCGATAGGATGTAACTGGGTCCATGGCCCCCAAGTTGGAAGCCAAAGTCCTCAGGCCAGCCCTGGTTGGACGACGGCATGCTGAGGACTGGTAGGAGGGGGAAGAGGACGCACGGAACAAAACTGGTGACACGGGATCTTTGTTTTTCTTCCCTGACAGCAGCACTAAGACCAGGAGAAGGGAGTGATAACGGGGAGGTGAAAAAGAGACACTTACCCACCGCAGCCAAGACATTTAATTCGACCGCCATCACAAAAGCACCACTGAGCAAAATAATCCTGCGTGAGTCAAATTCAATGCTTTACACTCCACAGTCTTCCTCTGCCTCCTGCAATCTCCAGAGTCTCAAGTTGTACTATTGAGTGCAGCTTTGTAACCTGTGTGTCCTTCGCCATGACACGCTCGGAGGGTCCCTGGCCTGGTTCATAACTCTGCGGCAGCCAATCAAATTAAGACCTTGCAGAGATTGTGACCTTAATTAGCCTGAGAGACAAAAAGTTCTTCCCCTTGCACCTCGCACATTCAAGTCTGTCCTACAAGAGGTAATTACGCAATATCTAATGGGAGCAGTGAGGATTGCACCGTGCACTCATCACTTCTAATCCACAGAGAGACAGGAGATGACATGAGAAAACAGACAGGGGAAAGAATTTAAACCAAGTCACGGGCAAGAAAGGAGAAGCAGAGACAGGACTTACAGAAGTCTTTAGCTGGATATCTCGAGCCCCATTTGCTCTGCCGAAAGGAGTACCGGCCTTTTTTGTTTTGCAAAAACTTCTTCATCTTGACTTTCGCAAAGCGAGCGGCCTGCTCGCACCCTAAGATCCAATGTGTCCTCTCAAAATATGTCAGCAAAGCGTCTCCTCTGACAGGGCCAGCAAGACCGGGTCAAACTGAGGAAATGACGGAGTCAAAACCTCGGTCCCATCCTTGCAACCTCCAAGCCTCAGCTCGGTCCTCGTGGCCAAAATGGTGAGTGTGCAGGAAAAAACGGCAGGCACACTCTCTCTGCGAGCGTGTCAAGGAGTAGGTCCTGCGTCTCATCTCTGATTCATCCTCGGGCCAGCCTGTTTGCACAGTGTTAATCAGAAAACTGGGACGCGTGCACCCGCGCACCTCGGTTCCTTAATAATTCTCTCTCCAAAACGGGTATTGTGAGGCCTCGTTTTTCTATAAATACACCGGTGTGACTCTCTCCTCCTCCTCTTCCCCCAGCTAGGTGGCTCTCTGAGGGGCCACTGCTGCCCCAGAATCACTCTGCAGCGATGTCAGGGAACCTGATGAACGCAAAGTGGAGCGTCTTCTCGCCTGGAATACTGCGCGTTTCAACGTGGGTGGACGCGTGAGCGCAATGAAATGTTTAGTCCAGTGAGAAGGAGGAAGGGGGGCATTTAGAAGTTTAGCCTGCCGGATTAGTAGGATTATGAGCTGAATCTTCTCCTCCTCCCCATTGTCATTAATACGGAGGGAGCACATGCTGCCCTCCTTTCTTAACACTTCAGAATACCTGCAATCTTTCATAGGGAGGCATGGTGTTCTTTAAAAATGCTTTGAGCTAACGTCATCTATGTTTCATGGTGGAGCTCAGACAAAGCTGGCACAATCTCACTAAAAGCTACTGAAACTGCACACATGAGGAATAGGGAAATTTACAAAGAGAGTAAAAAGGCGTATAGAATGGAGGAATTCCTGGAATGATGGTCAAAACAGGCAATTGCATGTTAACACTGAGATAAGAACCTGCATATTGTGCAATTTCTAAGGAAATAAGACCTCATCAAATGATTATGTGTTTTTTTATCTCATAGGGCTACACATGGCAGCTCATCAGTATTGGATATGCAGATGTAATAAATAACCATCTTTTTATGAATAACCTCTAATGAATAATTGAAAAGGATAAATTGTATGATGATCTCTCTTTCTTTTACTTCCAATGACAAGTAATCATACAGAAATAATATATTTATTTTCAAATCAATGCCACAGTTGTAATTGTATCTCAAAACTTGAGGTTCCAGGAAGGTAAAATTAGTTGAAATGATAGTTAAAACAAAGGATAATTCATTCCAACTGACGAAACCTGGAAGCCAATGAATGGGGTGTAAAATGTGGAAAAAATGTAAAAGCCAGAGCCAAGAGAAGTGCAGCAGCATCTAAATAATTGAAGACAAATGGCTGAAACACCAAACAGACACTGCTCATGTCAATCAAACTCTCCTCTTACACTACTGCCAGGCAACTTGCTCTTGTGTCCCAATATTTATACTGAGTCTAAAACGGCACACCTCTTCTCTCTGTCAATAATCTGTCAATCAAACCTTACATTTTTACAATTTAGAACAAAACTTACCGCCATTGTGACATTAACGATACACTGACAAATATGACATGCACTTTTACAGTTGTAAACAACCAACTGGTTATTCAAGCTTTGAATATTCAGAGAACAGCCACATTTTACCATAACACTCTCATACCTTTTCAAACAGCCCCCACTGATATGTGCGCACAGCTCCTGAGTGACGCCTCTGTCTCCTGTAGTGGCTGCCGTAACATGAGCGTTTGACCATGATGGCAACCAGATCCAGCAGGTGTCCTGTGATGCTTTTGAATGCCACAGGGGTCGATGGCAACAAAAACAACTCAAAGATACTATAGGTCAGTTATTTCTGTGGGCACTGAGGGTTCTATTATATGAATGAATCTGGCTGGTGTGTTGTTTTACAGTATTATTCAATGTTTTGTTCAGTTATAACACCAGTGTCCATAAATTTTACTGGGGAAATCGGACTGTTTTACTTAAACATGTTTATTTATGGTCATATGGTCAGGTTAGAGTTAAACTAAATGTGGTAAGAGGTTATATTTGCAAACAAACAAACAAACAAAAAAATGAACTTCAACTTGAAACATTCCGAATTGGACCTTTATTAAATTTGGCCAATTATGTCAACACAATTTAATTATACTCGATAAAGTTTGAACAAATTTCACATTTTTGTACATTAATACAACATTGCTGTATTAACTGTGACTCTCATTCCTGCAGCGCAGTCAGAGAGTAGGCGCGACCAATCAGCAATTAGCCAGGAATTTAGCTTCATCGATGCTAAGGAAGTAGCTCAGTTTGCATCTTCGCCCATAGATACTGTATCCTCGCCACAACCGTGGAGTCGGGACGGGCGCAAAACCGACTGTGTCGATGTCGGATTAAACACCCGAAGGCAGCAACGAGCTATCGTAATTAGGGGAGAAAGCTGAAATAAAATAGGAAATGGTTTAGCTAGTAAATTAAAAGCAAAGCAGGGGCTTAACGGACTGCCACCGCTGGAAACTGCCTCAGGTTAGCATGTTAGCGTAAACTCATTCAAGTATGTGGTTGTTAGAGAACACCACTTTTCAATGAGACGCTTCCACACGTTTAAGTGAAACGTTTAGCGGTGTTATTCGTGCCGTCTTGGCTAATGTGCTACATGTTCCCGAAGAGTTCGTGCCACGAACACCTGTTGTGTGTCCTCTCTCTGAAGCGAATGAAACATGGACTTCCTGACTCTGTTTGCCATCTACGTGGTGGTGGTGGTCACCTGTATCGTCCTGGTCTGCAAATACTCAGGGCAGCAGCAGACCCCGTTTTCTATTCTTCTCAACTCTGTTGGAAAGGTAAGCTAGACAAACGAGTGACGTTGCGTGCTATCCCAGGAATCAACGCTGAGTGGCACTGTTACGACACAGTTGATTGTAACGCTGAAACAATCTCTCTCTCTCTCTCTCTCTCTCTCTCTCTCTCTCTCTCTCTCTCTCTCTCTCTCTCTCTCTCTCTCTCATAGGTGATTGCGCCAATAACGCCAAAATGGCTTCAAAACCTTTCACAACGCACTTTGCACAGACTGTTTCATCAAAGGTTTGTAACTAAAGTGTTGTTGTTATTTCTTGCATGTATTTAACTGAATAACAAACAAAAATGTCAGCCAGGTTTGATAGCACCAAATTTACCAAATTTCTTTTATTGTTTGCTTGTATTTGCAGAAACAACATGTTCATCTACCTTCACATCCTGCTGGAAGTTGCAGTGTATGCAGAGTTCACATATGAGGTTTTTGGCTTCTGTAGGGAGATGGATACCACCCTCATCAGCCTGTCTGTGCCTTACATCCTGCTCCTCATCAAAAGTGTCTTCTTCTACCTTTGTATCAAGAGAGATCCTGGTTAGTTCAGAATTGTCATACTGTGAATATGCACACGTGACACACAGGATGATAATTGGCCTTTGGAGATTGTCAACCACAGTAATTATCTCAATGGGATTACTTTAATCATGAGAAAATCACCACCGCTTTTTCTCAATTTCTTGTGTTTGACAATCACTTTGTTGCAGGCACAGTGACTAAAAAGAAAGTTGCTGGACAGATTCATGTCTACCCTTATGACAGGAAGTTATTCCACCCTGGAACCACCTGTCCAACTTGCCAGCTCCTCAAACCTGCTCGCTCCAAACACTGCAGTAAGTACAAACACTTTGTTCTACAAGGAGTTGATAATGAGTGTGTTGCACTCTAAGCAATGTTTTCTTTGCAGGGGTCTGCAATAGGTGTGTCCAACGTTTTGACCACCATTGCGTGTGGGTGAACAACTGCATCGGTGCTCAGAACACGAGATACTTCCTGCTCTACCTCTTCAGCGTGTGCGCCATGGCGGGAGACATTGCCGTGCTGACGGCGGACATGCTGCTTCATGCCGTACTGCGATCAGGACTAATGATGGCCAGCTACATTGATGAATACGGCGACAAGCAGCTAGCAGGGCTGATGTTTGTTGTTCAGGTGATCCTCAATACTGGTTGCAATAGCACTGTCTTCATTTCAAAACTCATGCTAAGCTAAAATTATTTCCCCGTTTTTCCATCACTCCAGCACCTGTTCCTGACGTTCCCTCGAGTCGTGTTCATGCTGGGGTTCCTGGTCTTCGTCTTCTTCCTGCTTGCCGGTTACGCCCTCTTCCATTTCTACCTGGCTGTTGTCAACCAGACGTCCAACGAGTGGTACAAAAGCCGAGGTTATGTTTGTCAGCACTGCCATCCTGGAACTGGAACGGCAGACGATCCGCGCCACCCGGCGCCAGACCACTCCAAGAGATACTACTACAGCAGAGGAGTACTGCGAAATATCAGAGAGATTTTCCTCCCTCCACAACCTGGACATAAAAAAGACAAGTGAATAAGAGATCCACCACTCTGGGTTGCTGTGCTGCGTTTAACCTGAGATTTATGTGTCCTCCGATGAAAGTCGTGACCACAGTTGGGGATTCTGCTGTCTAGAAAGGCAGTATGCATTTGAAAGCTGCAGTCGATGGATCATTGACTGTATTTTACATACAATGGCAATAAGCAGAAGGCACCTGATTTAATGCATTATTTTGTTTTCCATTTCCTCTACAAAACACAAGAGTTTCAATTGCTGAAAGAAAACACTGCATGGTGGCCTCTATTGCCTTGTATTATTTTTTATGAGGTAATAATTGCAATAGCACCGAGTTGTTGGGAATGGTGTGGTTTTTAAATGGAAGTCGATTTTAGAGTTACCGTAGTTAAAAACTGATAAAGCCAACAGGGGGAGCCGTATACTCGCTCCTAGGTGGCAGTACCAATCGCTCGCTAAGACACTTTGGGGTGGAATGAAGCCAGACGGCGAATTGTATATAGTTGGCGTTTCTTATAAATCGTCTGAAAGTTGCTCTTTTTTTCATATTTCACATAAATTGCCTTGTCTAGTGGTCTTGGAGATGTGACGTTGCGGTCAAGTGTCCGTTCCTTTTAAATATGTGGAGCCAAGTCTGTGTAGGGGGCGCGACGAGGTATGACAGGAAGCGGAACTTTAGTTGGTGGCGTCATGCTTCCATGCCGGTGCGGAAGTACGGCCAGAATTGACGGGACACCGCCACAGACCGGCCAGACCTCACCGGGAAGGGCACGCATTGGAAAGCCTCTTACTTTAAAACAAGCCGCCTTGAGCTCGGGGAAGTGCCCTCTTAGCCGGCATTTCAAAAAACGGCAACGGAACAAACGCCGTATTTCTGTTCGCTTGTTGCCGGCGATGCTCGGCTAGCGCCCGTGATTAGAGGAAGTGCTGCCGGAACGCGCAGGCCGAGACGGTAAAGGATAAACGGGCTGTGACTGAAGACTTGAGAGCGACTCCTCCGTCATGGCCGGGTCCAAGTGTAGTCGGCTGAGCGGGCCGCTGGTGAAGCAGCTGCTGGACTCGGTGGACTGCGTCCTCTTCGACTGCGACGGGGTCATCTGGAGGGGGGACCAGGCCATCCCCGGCGCGGCGCGGGTCATAGAGCTGCTCAAGGAGCACGGCAAGCGGGTGTTCTTCGTCACCAACAACAGCACCAAGACCAGGAGCATGTACGCCGACAAGATGTCCACGCTGGGCTTCAGCGTGACAGAGGAGGAGGTGTTCGGCACCGCGTACTGCTGCGCCATGTACCTCAAGTCTGTGTGCAAGCTGGAGGGCAAAGTCTACCTGGTGGGGAGCAACGCGATGAAGCAGGAACTCGAGGCGGTGGGGATCCGCCAGGTCGGGGTCGGACCGGACCTGATCGCCGGGAAGCAAGGGGACTGGGCCAACGTGCCCCTGGACCCCGAGGTGAAGGCAGTGGTTGTGGGCTTCGACGAGCACTTCAGCTACATGAAGCTGAACCGAGCCATGCAGTACCTGAACCAAGAGGGCTGTCTGTTTGTGGGGACCAACACCGACACCAGGCTGCCTCTGGAGGGAGGCAAGGCGGTTCCAGGTAAGAGCCAAAACCCCTCCTGGGTTAGAGTTCGTCAGAATGATTGGCTTGACTTTGTCAAACGTCTCATGCCTGCAAACTAGTGGTTGCCTGTGTGTTATGTATCAGGAACTTGAGGTTGATGTTCAGAAAAATTCAGCCATTCCCCAATATACAGAGCCATACTTTGAAGGTCCCATGTTGTGCAGAATTCACTTTAGCAGAGTCAGCTGTAATGCACCTGTCCTCTCAGTGGGCTCCATTCCATTTTTGTTTGGTTCGCTTTTCAGAAAGTGTGTGCTAAAACATGCAGTTCTGGAAGTCAAGCCATTGTAATGTGACAAAGGGCATTGACACATCTCCCCAGGTTAGTGACAACAAACATCAGCTTTAGCAGGATGCTAAAACTGTGTGTGTGTGTGTGTGTGTGTGTGTGTGTGTGTGTGTGTGTGTGTGTGTGTGTGTGTGTGTGTGTGGGGGGGGCGGGGGGTTGTTCTGGAGAGTGTAACCAGAGAGCTACATATGCGGTTTTCTGGCCTTTAGAATAAGTGATATTGTGAGGAAATTTGGAACTTTGTGTTTTCCACTCTTTCATTTGTCTGCAAAATTGTTTGACCACTGAAAGAGAAATTAACACAGATGTTTTCAGAGGCTGAAGATTTTCAGCTTCCTTAATCACAGTCAAGTTGTGAGGCAGCCGGACCTTTGCGGGCGTATGAAACACTCAATGTGGTCGACTCAGATTCACTACGTAAACAAATACATCACATATTGAAATTTAAAATCTTTCCAGAGGTTCATCAGCTTAACTTTACCCACCGTGTCTTCCAGGCACGGGCTGCCTGCTGCAGGCTGTGGAGACCGCCGCCCAGCGCAAGGCCCAGACGGTGGGCAAACCCAACCAGTACATGTTTGAGTGCGTGGCCTCCCAGTACGGAGTGGACCCCGCCCGCTGCCTGATGGTGGGCGACCGCCTCGACACGGACATCAAGCTGGGCTCCAACTGCGGCCTGAAGACCCTGCTCACCCTGACCGGGGTCAGCACCGTGGCCGAGGCCGAGGGCCACCTGAAGAGTGGCTGCACCGAGAGGCAGGGGATGGTGCCAGACTACTACGTGGAGAGCATCGCTGACATTCTCCCTGCTCTGCAGGGATAAAAACTAGCCTGGAGACACGTAAAAGCCAGCCACCTTTCATTGTTTGGGAGCTTTGCTGACATTTGAAGAGGACTATTTTTTTCCACAGATGATATAATGATATAAATCCTCTTCAATGCAAAGTCATAACCATGAGCTAGATTCATTTAAAAAAGCACTTAATAAATTTGTTGTGACATTGTTTTTATTGCTCAACGTAAGAACAAGTATTTACTTGCAGTCTTGTTTGAGTTTTTGAGTTGCCGGCAAAGTGTACCTAAGAGCCTCCACTGTGTCCATGATGCAATTTCTTCTTAAGCAACCTCAAGTTAAACTGAAAAAGGGAAACAATTGCTGCAGAGTGACTCAATGAGAAGTGGTGTGTGTGTAAGGATAAGCTTTCTGTCCCAAAGTTCACAGGAAAGGTGCTGCGTTCTACACAACCCATGTGACTCGAGCATTCTGTTGTGTTGTTTTTGTTGTATTCTCATACCTCAGTAGAAAAGTGCTTGTGCTCGCACTTGTCGTGCGGTGCGATAACATCTGGTTTTGTCTTTACTTTCTTTTTTGCAAAACAGATTTGTTTTTAAAGGTAATCACATCTGCCTGATGCTGTCTTGTCATCACGCGTGCCCTCCACTCCCCAAAAAGGACTTAACAAAGTTTTAAAAGAATTAAGAATAATAAAAAAAAAACACACAGTTTATCTTCAGCAAGTCGGTGTCTTGGTTTTTGTGGCCGAGCAGCTGCTCCTCTTCAGCTCTGTGTTTAAAGTCACCTTGGTCCTGTCATCGGCCGGACGGCCCGGGCACTCGCAGCCGTGTATCACCTCTCACCTGGTGAGGGAGCCTTTCCAAGGTGCGCCTGCCTCCACTCTTTGTCCATTGTCTGCGGCGAGGAAGGCGGCCAAGTTCCCTTGTGTGAGGAAGGAGGAAGCAGAAAGATGGATTATGCTAAGAGAGGCATATTAAGTCAAATTAGTTTTAGGGTTGAGGGGGGGCAGAAGGGGGAAGGTTGGTTACAGGAAGAAGAAAAGTTAAAACTGAATTTGGCAAAATGCAGGGTCTTGTGTAGACTTGGTGTCTTTTTTGGGGGGGTGGGGCGGGGTGGGGCGAGGGTTCGTAGGGTGAAGGAGGAGGTGGAGGTGGAGGTGGGGGGGCCTGCGGGGACAAAGGGGAGAAGTGGCCAGATGCTCCGAGCCTCAGTCGGTGCTGGTCATGACCGCAGCTCTGTGCAAATAGCTGCGACTAGAAGGGAGCCGAGCGAAGCGAGCAGCCGTCACGGGACGCAGGATGGGGACCTGCTGGCAGCGGTGGCACGGCCGCCCCGCAGAGGAGGCGCAGTGCACGGTGAGGCTTCTCAAACACAGAGGGAGTGGGAGGTGCGAGGCGTCTGGTGGAGGGCTCAGTTTAAGCAATCGTGCTGTGGTCACATGCAAATGTTACTGACTTGAGAGATTTAATATGATACTCGTTCTAGGTCTTTTTGTGTTTTAATGCAGACAGCATTAGCTTTAGTAACCCTGTGTTTACAGTCACCTGCAGAAAGTCTCTGCTTGCGGCTAAAAATGATGCAAGGTCGATGAGACAAATCCCAGATGTTTGATGGAACAGTTGGCAGAAGTATTGGTGTACTTTGTGACATCACAAAGGGCTGTTTTTTTTTTTTTTTTTTAATAACTGGTTTAGGACATACTAATAAGGCAGATCAGGACTGATCTTTTCTGCAATGTTCATTTAGAGGGCAGATGTATTATTGTCGGAAAGCATTTATAACGTCAATTTGTAAGTGTTGTAATTAAGTATGGGCCCTTTAAAAGCCAAGCGCACTTTAATACTGCAGGACTGTGGGTTGAAAATGAAAATGTTCTGCCAAAACATCAAGCTGTGTTTTGTGTACCTGATCAGGATGGGAGTCCAGTTGGCTCCCCTCTGTCTCACTGCCCCCACAAGGCATTCTGGCTCTGCCTCTCAGCCTCTCTGCTCCTGATCCTGGTGGCCCTCGGCCTGACGGGCCACCTCAGACTGTCGCAGCTTCGATCTCAGGTACACGTGACGACTCCCACCGTGCCGACTCCCTGCACTCTTTCTGGATTCATTTAACCCAAACGTGCTTCTGCCAGTCGTCGCAGATTGTCCTAATCACAGTTCCGGATCAAGCCGGGTTTCCGATCAACCAGTCGGCCGTCGTGGACCTGCAGAACGACCTGGTGACCTTTTCTCTGGTTTCCACTGCAAACAAGACGTCCACTGTGCTCTTTGACCTCAAGCGGGTTGGTGATACTCGGTCATCTGGCGCAACACTTGGAAGGTTTCTTAAGATGTTTTAGATGTATTTTAGCACAAGCTTTTCAACGAGGAGCCAAATACTTGGAATATGACTGGATATTTCTGGCAGGTCATATTCAGACAGACCATTTTAGATTTTCGATTAGTTTTTTGCCTCAGTGCTCAACATAAGAAGCCAAAGTAAAAGCATGTCGTTCAAGAGAAGCATTAAGTGTCTTTTCCATCTTAATATGCCACCTTGTCATTGGTAGGCTCCCAGTCACTTCCTTTTGAGACCGAGTGAAAAAACATATATTTTTTTTAGATGTTCACAAGACGGATGAGCAAGATTTCTTCGTTGAAATGTTAGCGACACCAGCGCGAGTTGCGTGGTTTGGACGGGACGGACAGTTTCCTGATGCTGTTTTTGTGTTGCAGGGTTTGATATGTTACAAGCCTTCGGAGCAGGACGGCTGCTTCCTGCGGGAGATGGACCAGTCCGACTATGACAACGTGCACGCACTCCTCCGGGAGTCGCCGCAAAAGGTATTGGCCCGGTAACACGTGAGTGGGCTTCGACTTACAGCACTTACTGGATATATGAGACTCACAAAGCTTCACACAGTCACAGAAGAGGAAGACAGTCAGTCTGCCCTTTCAGCCCTGCCAAGTGTCTCTTAAACTGGCAACCCTTCGATTTTTGTACCCCCCAAAACTCAAATGATTCACCGGCTTTGCTCAAAGTTTCCATATATGTTTTTTTTTCCTCATGACTTCTTGGTCACAGATGATCGCACATGCAGGGTTGCTGCGCAGAGCCTCGAGGGCAGGTTTACCCTCACTGCCTTTTTCCTTCATGGTTAAATTCCTCGCCACATCCGATCCCTCCGGGCCACCTGGGCTCTGCCCGGGATCTTCTTACAGGAGATAGGGAGCCCAGGCCCCGTGGTCGGGGCACAATGGCTGCTCTATGTGAGCGCTCTGCTGGCTGTTTAAGACTCCTCTGTTGGCTTAGAGCACAGCCCAGTGCCCTGGTCAGCCAGGCGGGGAGGTGACTCCCTGGAGCCTGCCTTGATTTGGCTGCTGCCGCTGTTCCAGCGTGGTCCTGACCCAAGATGATGGAGCAAGAATCCTTCAACTTCATCATTGTTTTGCACATTACACTTTTGCTACCCAAGAGTAGCCAAGTCTGGTGGTGTCGCATATACAGGCGTTCGGAGAATAGCAGTGGTCTGTCCCTCTGTTCTGACCCTCAGTGATCCTCTTAGTTTAGTGAAGCCACTCAAGCATAAAGCAGCCAAACTATCCCACTGTGCCACTATCACGACGTGCTGCAGTTTTAACGACTGTAGCTCAGGAGGTAGAGCGGGTTGTCCAATGACCTAAAGGTTGGCGCTTCCAATCCTGCTCCATCCCAGTCTGTCGTTGTGTCCTTTGGCAAGACACTGAACCCTAAATTGCTCCCAATGGGGCTGGCAGCGCCTTGCATGGCAGCAGTCACCCATTGGTGTGTGAATGGGTGAA
The DNA here is from genome assembly GCF_046127955.1 of Nelusetta ayraudi. NCBI lineage: Eukaryota > Metazoa > Chordata > Actinopteri > Tetraodontiformes > Monacanthidae > Nelusetta > Nelusetta ayraudi. The sequence goes on along the minus strand of NW_027466092.1, from coordinate 13,890,915 downwards.
TGAGAGTCCATTGTAAAGTGCTTTGGGGTACCGTGTAGGTGCTGGAAAGCGCTATATAAGTGCAGTCCATTTCCCTTTTTAAAGTCTTCTAGCACAAAGACTGATCCCTCCTCTCTTGTGTTTGCGTTGTGTGACGCCCTCTCCAGCAGAACCACTTCCTGCTTCCCGGGAACGACACCCAGAGGCAGACGCAGTTCGTGGGAGTGCTGATGGCCAGTCAGGTGGACGTGACCCTGCTGGACGCCCCTCTGCGCTCTCTCTGCGAGGACAGATCCGTCCACTGGACCAGGAGAGTGGAAGGTGAGCGGCAGAGGACAAACAGCAATGGTGTTGATTTGCACTGATCTGCTCAGACCAATAGAGGGTCAACAGGTGTCGCTGGTTTAGGGGAGCAAAGAGCTCTGGATGTTCTTTTTTTTTCTTTCTTTTTTTTGGGGGGCAAACGCTGTCTTTTTGAATATTGACTGTGAAAGCTGCAGGTGAGGCGTTGACTGATTTCCATTTGATGCGCAGCAGGTTTGAACAGGAATGTTGCTTTGCAGCCACAGCCGTTGCTTAAACACAGTAGTGCTCTATCAACCTTAATCAACCTTGATGTGTTTTCTGGTGTGAAGTTGGATCTGAATTGGTTGATCAGTTTGCATGGTGTGCACACCCTTACTGTACACAAGAAGAGACTCCAGTTCTAAATATAGAGTCAGCCGGCAGACGGGCAGCACCAATTTAATGTGTCAGACTGAAACTCGATCCGAGACTGCGATGACCTTTTCTCATAGGATGCACCGAAAGCTTCGCCGTCTGAGGGGCCGTGCGAGCGGAGCAGCAGAACTGTCCTGTATAAATTAGAGAATCGCATGAAGAAACAAGCAAAAATGATTTATGACTGACCAACGTATTCTGTGGATGACTGTGTGCTTCTCTCAGGGCCGGACAAACTGAGGCTGGTCTACTTCTGCATCGACATCTGCTTCCCCAGCAACATCTGTGTGTCCGTGTGCTTCTACTACCTGCCAGAGTGAGCGAGCGCCTCGTCCCGCCTCCCTCCAGCCAGAGCATCGGGCAAACAAAGTTGTCTTTCTAGCTCTCCCTCGAGAGAGGAAGAAAAAAAAAAAGTGATACTAGAACAAAAACAGGCTTTGACTGCTGCCTTTTTATTAAATCCGCCTGCCAGTGAGGCAGCGCTGCAGCCCGCATCCATCCTTCCGGAGGGAGAGGAGCTGTCACGGTTATCGCCAGGGTGCAGTCGTCACTCTCAAGCACCTCTCTCTCTCTGTCTGTTTCTCTCTCTCTCTCTCTCACACACACACACACACACTGGTGCCACCCATCACAGATTACAGAAGATCGCCTTTCTTTTTGAACTTCCTACTTCCTGCAGCCTCCGTGCTCGTTATCTGGAAACTTTCTTTTATATTCTCTCATGCCTTGTGTATTTTGTTTTGGTCAGTAAAAAACACAAAAAACAAAACGAGGAACCTGTCAGAATGATGTCTTTAATGCAGAACCACAGTCAGCAAGCATCATTTTACACCACACGTTAACAGGGGAAAGGGTGTTTTATTATTAAAAGAAATGGAAATAAAGCAATTCTAAGAGAAAAAGAAACTCTAGAAGGGTGAGGAGCAACGGAATAGGAAAGTGTCGGTCACATTGTCGGTACAGTTTGAGAGATTATTCAAATAAAACCTTTTACATTTTGGGGAAAACTCCACATCCTTGCGCTTCTCGGCTGATGAAGGTGAGGAACACAGAAAACTGTGGAGATTCCCCGACGTGTTGCAACAAACGTTTTTTTTTTTTTTTTAATTTTAGGTTCATTTTTTTTTTTTTTTTTAAAGAGTCTTTGGCTTTTCTGTCCAGAAGCCATCTCCTGCCTCTGGACTTGGTCAGCCCAGCACGCTGTCGTTGAAGGCCAGGCACACCACGGCCTTCTGGTGGCCGCTGTACTCCCTCTTGATCTCGCCTGTCTCCACGCACCACAGGCGGGCCAGGTTGTCCGAGGACGCTGTTGGATCGGAACACACACACACACACACAGTCAGTGTCTCACAGCCACGCTCTTCAATGTCCTAGACAGGCTCCGTTTTAAAGGGACAGTTCGCAATTTGCAATTCCACTTATTTGCACTCTAAAAAACTAAAACTCAGTTTTAATGACAATGAGCCGCTAAATTTTGAGGACACATTTCCAAATGTTAAATTTCACCGGACTGTCAACAGACTTCATGCTGAACTCAAATGTCAACGCACTAACCGGTAACTATATACTGGGAGTCTCCGGAGAAAGCGCAGTCCCACATCCAGCCTCTAGACGTCTCTCCTGGGTTGTTGCTCTTGATGCTGAGCTCCGTCATCAGGGAGAAATTGGACGTCCTCCAGATCTTGCAGGTCTGATCTGCCGAGCAAGTGGCCAGCAGGCTGAGGAACAGAAGAGGATTCAATCAGCTACACAACTGCACAGAGAAATTCACTTTCCGCATGTAGCTGACAGCAACACTGCTCATAAATCTGTCTTCAAAGGAAAGAAAAGATGAGTTTCATTTCTTTTTTCTCTGGAGCCCTGATGATATTCTGCTTCAGTGGCCAACAGTGATCATAATAATGAGGCAGAAAAGGCCTAACAGGCAGATATATTAATTTTCTATTGTGTATACATATATATATATATATACATACATATATATATATATATATATATATACATACATATATATACATACATATATATATATATATATATATACATACATACATATATACATATATATACATACATATATACATATATATACATACATATATACATATACATATATATATATATACATATATACATATATATACATACATATATACATATACATATATATATATATATATATATATATATATATATACATACATACATACATACATACATACATACATACATATATATATATATATATATATATATATATACACATATATATATATATATATATATATATATATATATATATCCTTGAATGTCAATTCATATCTCCCATCATGCAGCGCAACCTTCCCTGCACCAAATACTAGATTGTATGTCATGTGACTAATGCTATGCTGGTAATTACAAGCGAGAGATATGAAGGATAAACACAGTAAAAGGGTGGAACAATACTGATATTGAATAGGACATGATAGTTGTAATGGTGTAACGTGAAGGACACTCACGTAGAGTCTGGACTAAACTTGCAGCGGAGGGAGTAGCGGTTGTGTGCAGGGATCTTGGTCTTGGGGATCATCTGAGTCACCTCCTCTCCGATTCCTCCTGCAAGGTTCCACACGTAACAGTTGCCCTGGTAAAACAAGGGCCAGAAGGAAAAAAGAAGAGACGCCTCAGTCAGTTTGAGATTTACAATGAAAAAATAAAATCGCTCCACTAGTACTGTGTCGCTGAGCTCACCGAGCTGTTGACTGCCGCCATGTAACTGGCATCTGGGTCGATGTGGACGGAGTTGACCGAGACCTCGGGCTCCGGGATGAGCTGCTCGTTGTGGTCGGTCTTCAGATCCCAGATGTGAATCACGCCACTCTGGTCTCCAACAATCAGCTCCGCCTTGGAAGAACAAAAACAAAACTTGACTTGGCTTGGCTTATGGACAACGTTGGGCCGCAAGCAATTAGTGAATCAACATCACATTGCAAAAAATATGAAGTCAATATTTGTCAGTCGTCTCACCTGGTTGGGATGCAGACAGACGCAGTTAATTGGGGCGTTGACCTGGAAGATCCTCTGACACTGGAGATTTCTTGATCTATGGAGACCACAATGATTGCCACGCATCATTATTATTATTTTTTTTTTTTACAAATGAAAGGTTGGTTCAGTTGTGCTTAGATGTGTCTCATGTACCTTAAATCCCAGATACGAGCCATACAATCTTCTCCCCCCGTGTACATCCAGCGCCCATCTTCGTGGAAGCCCACGGACGTGATGTTCTTGCTGACTCCGTCGTAGTTGATGACAGGGTTGGGGTTATTGGAGTTCAAGTCATACATGCGAATGTGCTGATAGCCTAAAGCAAGATGAGAGTGACACATAATAGCAGCCCAGAGTTTAATTATACACTGCGGCAGAAGAAGAAGAAAAAAAAAAAGAGGGTTGGTTGTATTTATCACTCACCTGCAGCCGCAATCATACTTCTGTCGGGCGTGACTTCAAGCGAATTCACTTGCTGAGAGAAACGTTAAGGGCACAAATCAATGTTTCTTTTTAGACATGTGATTTACACGCAGGTTGTTCCAGTGAGAAACGCCTTTCAATCTGTTAACAGCAAACAGCAAGAAGGTTGTGGGTTCGATTCCGGGGCCCGGGCCTTTTCTGTGTGGAGTTTGCATGTTCTCCCTGTGTCTGTGTGGGTTCTCTCCATGTTCTCCCTGTGTCTGTGTGGGTTCTCTCAGGGTTCTCCAGTTTCCTCCCACACTCCAAAAACATGCATGTTTGTCAATTGAACATTCTAAATTGTCCGTAGGTGTGCATGTGAGTGTGAATGGTTGTTTGTTTCTATGTGGTCCTCAGATGAACTGGCAACTTGTCCAGGGTGTCACCCTGCCTTCGCCCTAAGACAGCTGGGATAGGCTCCAGCAGACCCCCGTGACCCTGAGCTAAGGAAGAGGTGGGTATAGAAAATGAATGAATGAATGGATCTTAAGTATAAACAGTCACATTGACAGGGAGGTTTGAAAAGTCACAATTTGAAAAACAGTCACTGTCCCTGCAGTGAAGTAAAACTAACACCAACAATGCACGTGCTCTAGTTCGAACGTTGCTTGCAAAAACAAAAAAGATGAAGTTTTTGGTGCTTTAAAAATACAAAATGAACAATAAAATAGTTTATTATAATATGTTTGAATGCAACCACCCTGGTGTTATCAACTCCGTTTACGCCAAATAACACAAATTAAACGTCACTTTCTTCTTTATATTAGAAAACGATACGGAGTCCTGGTGCTGGACCGTCCTGGTGCAGATCCCGCTGTGGGCCTGCCAAAAGCGGACGGTGTGGTCGTATCCGGCCGTGGCCAGAATAACCGGGTCGCTGCCCACCGTCCCCTGGTTCACGTTCATGCTTGGGCTGCTGGTCGTCAACCCCTGTCGTAATTCATGGACGACGCTGCACAGAAATATAACACACGGTCAGCTGCTGTATCGCCACAGATACTGCGCTCCACCACAAACCGGAACGTTGTTTATCATTGGGCACAAGCCTTGCAGGCTACCGCTAGCTGGGCAGCCCAGCTACATGCTTAGTTCAACTATTTTGAAGACCAGATAATGCTTTTGTAGCTAGTATCTATATAAAAACATAATTTATGAAGAGCTGCTCAATTTCCGCGTGCCAATTTGTGAAGGTTTAGTTACCTGTAGTTTTTTGTGTTGCCAACCGTACATGTCCGTCACGGTAATGTGTCCCTCTACAAAAAAGCAGCAAAGAAAAGGGTTCCGCTATTATAGACGACGTCCCGCTGTTGCCATCTAGTGACTCCTTTTTGCAGTCAATTGTGGAAACCAGTAAAGAAAATGTAATTGTTTTATAGTTGCCTGGAAACCAATCAAACCCTGGACAAAATACATAGTTATCTGGAAAAAAAAAATGCATCTGCTGCACTTTGTGGACATATTTGGTTCTTTGACTGCTGCTCATTTCTAATACTCAACTGCTCTATTTTCTTGATAATGCTGCCCTGCATTTGCCAACTATTCGTATGTTGGGTGTGATAATCAAGTCTCTTGAATCTCAGGTACCTTGAAAAACTTGGTATTTACTTGCATTTTTTTTTTTTTTTTTAATAATGACAATTATTTGACAGATCAAATACAATACATTAATAATGAATACATTGAACACTAACAACACAATCAATTGAACATTAACAGAATCGTTGTAACATATAAGTCATTTTAAATAGATAAATAAATAAATAAATGAATACATTAATGACTAAGGCAGGAATCTATCCATTAATTAAATAACTTTTGCCCTGTGACAGTCACTCCAGCAGGGCAGACATGTGATGCTTGACCTCTCCTGGGTCAGCCAGGGAACAGGATAGGACCAATCCCCTGATTCCACTCCTCATTTTGACGGAGGGGAGAATCTAGGACAGGTTAAAGAATTATTCAATCATGCAATATTGGATCTAATCCATGCGGCATTGCACTGTCAATTACTCTACCTTGATGTAGACTTTGCATCTCTCCAGGAGAAACTTCCACTTCATGGCAGTTCGCTGGTCGTCCGTCAGACTGGTGAACTCCTCTGTCTGCGAGACAGAAGAGCTTATTAGCCATCCTGACACGAAGGTGATTCTTTACAGAGACTTAAAGGGAGAGATCACTTTCAAAACCACTTCTGCCCCTTTTTTTGCTTCTGCTTGGGGTCATGTGAACACCGCAGACAGTTTTTCAAATCTCTTGCCTGATTATTCAGGTATTACCAGTTCCTTATTCAACTTCAAACCTCAGGTGAGACTCCCTTTTACAACATGTCTGTCCATCGCTTAATAGATCTGTATATAGTCCTTGCCGTGATTTTTTGATAAATTATTTAATTGTCAGCTTGTTTAGGATTCAAACAAAGAGCCACTTGCTATAACTCAAGTCAACACAGTAGTATGGTTTCCAAGTTTGAGCTGACATCTTTGGTTTCTCTGGCTAGCACGCCACACGCATAGGGAAATGAGTCACATGTAACTGTCTACCTTTCCTATGCATTCCTAATCAAATATAGTGATATATTAACACCCCTCAGGCATCACAACATGTTTTAAAAGTGAGAGGTCAAATTATTTTTAAATTTCCAATATCTAAATAAAAAGCAAGCGATTGAAAAAAACTGTAGACAAAAAAATATTTGAATGTGAAATATCCTTTTTTTTTTAAAAAAAAACCCAGAGTGATGCCCCTCACCGTGCATCCCAGCATCTTCTCCGCCTCTGGGCTCCTCAGGGAACAGCCGTGCAGCGTGCCGGTGTGGTCAGTGAGGTCCACCAGCAAGTCGAAGCCTGTGGTGGCTGAGAAGGTCTGACCCTTTCCGGGACAGAACTGGTTGGTGCAGCTCAGCACATCGTCAGTGGCCATGAACTTACACTTGGAGCTGAGATAAGGGAGTCAACAGCAGTCAGTGACTTAGAAGAACTGCTTTCTCATGCATCGATCTGTCTTGAACCCACCATCGTGTCCTGATGACTTTAGTGATAGAGGAGTCCAGGTCCAGCTTGGAGACAAAGCTGTACATGATGCCGAAGAAGAGCTCTGCGCTCTCCTGGGCCTTCTGCTTCAGCTGGCTCACTGTGTACACGTCAGTGATGGAATCCACTGCATAGACAAAGTTGGCAACACACATTCACATCTACAGCCCTCTGCTTTAGGCTGAAGACTAGATTTCAATCTTGAAAATATTTTTGAGTTTAATGCTAGAATATCATTCTGATAATAGACCTGTTGGCAGTATTTTACCACTGCTTATGCAATTTCCCAAATGAACCAATCCGTTCAAAATGTATTGTTCATATTTGATTGAGCAAAATTCCCTTGAACCCTTTGCTCCCACAATCAACAGTGCAGGGAGACGCATGCACATGCATTAGATTAGATTAGATTCATTTTCTGCAAACATCTTGACTGTGCTAATAGAGGTTACATAACTCACTCTGTTCATTGAGCCATCTTAAAAAAAAGAGGAAAAAGTGAAAAAGAGTGGCTGGAGTGAGAACCATCACAACACTGGAATTCTTCATGACAACCCACCAGTTCCATCTTCTGCTCTCTCATCCAGATCCAGAGCTCCAGACTCAGCGGCTTCTTTAACGTAGCTGAACAGCTGGCTCGCCTCTCTGGTGTCTGTGAGAGCAGCAAGACTGGCGTTAGCAAACAACAAGATAGAAAAGAACCTTTTGTCACAGCGCACAACTCCTGCACATCTGCCTTTGAGCTACGCAAAAGATGACGAGTCAGACGTCAGGTGTTCTGTTTTTCTGTGCGGTGCTTTGTCACCTGGGTTGACAGTAATCACAGTCTTGGAGAAGACTGTTGCTGCCATGCCATTGCGGAAGGCATCGAAGGCGATCTTAGCATCGGATATCAAGAGTACTTAGAGGAAGAGAGTTTGAAATAAGACAAAACAACATCAAGCATTACTCATGCATTGTCTTCCACATATCTACGCAGTGCACAGTTCAGTAAACTTCAGTAGCTTTAGCAAAGGCTCACTCTCAGCCGTGAACCTACCACTCTCCCTTGGGATCAGACTTTGCACAAACTGAACTGGCTCTTTGTCCCAGCTATGAGTGAAACAGAAGTTGAGCATTTATTCCCAAAATCAAACTTGTATGCAGAAGTTAAAGGCAGTAACATCAGCCAACAACTGTCAGAAGAAAAACACTTCATGGATTTTCTGCACTAATATCGGGCATGGCTTACCAGATGAGAGGGAAGGAGGAGACTGAGTCATCAAAGAGCTTCACTTCAAGCCTTTGACCTCTGCGTCCGTCTGAGGTGGTGAATTGTCTCAGCTCTCCAATCTGGCAAAAACCAACAGGGTCATGCAACAGTGTTTGACATTTGGTGTGAGTCCCCTCTCTTAACTCGAAGGCTCTTCATAAATACAGACACACTGCGGTCTATACAGCAAATATGAAGATAATGGCTAAGTCTATTTAGCTAACGTTGATATACTTTACAAGCCAACTTGCTTTATCGTGGCAAATATTTGCAAAACGTCAAAATTCATTGTCAAGCCACCCTGCTTGACCCTTATCAGCCCTGATCCCGCCACAACGACACGCTCACTGACTGAATTTCATCATGTCTTTCCCAGAGTGCTCTATTCGCACTTTCCTTCCTAATGCCAGTCCAACTAACAGTGAAGGAAACCTACTTTGATCAAAGTGTGACCACTTTTTTGGATGCAGATGAGAGGAAGCTGCAGCAGCACACCTCATTTTCACGCATTGACAATTTATTCACAAGATGTAAAATGTGCGTTCAGATGTGACAGCCTGATGAAGACTTTGACCGATCCGTTTTAAAATTCAAATCTTAGGATTTTCCAGCCGTGTAAAGTTTGAACAGCTGTGTAAAAGAATAAATGTGTTGGATGAGCCTCTGCTTAAACACATATTAACATTTACAGAAACCTTACCGACTTCACTGCAGCCAGTATGTTTATCACACTGCCATCCAGCTTTTGGCCGTTGGCCACAATGTCTCCAAGAGAGTAGAAGTCTCTGAAGTCTTTCACTGGCAGGTGGATCAGCGGCAGCAGCCTGTCAACGGTGTCTGTGTTGGTGCACAGACTCACTCTGGAATGAGTCTCTGTTGTCATGAGCCTGTAAGGACTGGAGCACCAGGTGTTGGTGTCTGAATAAACAAGGTCTTCTGACACATTGTACACGTTCACATAAAGTTTTGCGTTACTCTGACTTCCATACACTATTCTTCACTTTCTGATGGTAAGCTAGGGATATGGATGATTCTATCTGAATTGTAATTGGTAATTACCTTGGTGTTGTGGGACAGAATCGTTCCTCTTTCTCCGGGTCTTTGTTGGAAACTAAAGGATTTTCAACGATGACTGGAAAAAATACACATGGCAGATAGTCTCTTCAAATATGTAGTTTTACTATTCAAAAGTGTTATTTTTACAATATTCTTAGATTTTCATATTTCTGGCATAAGAAACTTGCAAGTCTATTAAGATAATTCCTTACCACAGTCTCCAACACTAATGCTGCCTGACAAAGCTGCAACATATCCCTCACTTCCCCAGACACTAACATTAATGAAAAAATCAGGTGAGTCCCTGAGGGTGAAACCAAAGGTGTATCTGTCCGTCCCTACATCTGCAATTCAGATGAAAATAAACACATAAGACAAATGATCAAAACCACAAGAAAAATGAAATGTGAAATGTGTTTGCCCTTACCAACAAAAAGTTTTTTTTGTTTTTGTTTTTTAGGGCAATAAAATATAACACAATAAAAAGATACAGACTTTTTCGGTCAGGGAAACTTCTGACATCAGTTTTCCCGATGAGTATCCCCGCAACGTTCTGGAAAAGGAAGAACGAAAGGAGAGGGAGGTGTGTACTACCCAATTTTGAGTTTTAAAACGCAAATAACAAAACACAACTTCCCATAATGTGTTGCTACATTAAAAGAAATAAATTGAAAAAACAAAAAACAAAAACGAAAACTAAGGATTATCTAGAAGACAAAAAAAAAAAAGAAAAGAAAAGAAAAAAGAGCCATTTATTAATAATCCCATTCCTCAAAATAACTCACCGGATGAGAGATGCTGGGATGCAGCTCTGAGATGTCGATGGAGGTCTGACCAGCCATTTCTTCCACGTCTTATTTCACAAAATTGTCGTTCTGTTCAGTGAAATCAAAATGTCTAGTTTCAAACGAATCACGCAAGTTGCGTGTGAAGCTGGACAGACTGATAACATTCAGAGCTAACACTCAGAATGTTTGCTAGCCACGACACCAGTCAAAATGAGATAGCGACCGTATTCTACAGTGGAGTTCTAGTAAAATGGCGTGTCTAAAGAGCACAATTGAAATGTTGTCAAAAGTAGTATTCGTTGAAATGTCTTACCAACTATACAATCCGTTCTGGTTGTAGCAGCAAAGATGTGGCACACAAATGATTGCTATAACAAGTTTGGACATTCGAAAACGACCGAACTTTATTTAAAAACAATTAATTAATTTATTTCATTTTAATCTCGAGGAATGGATCAATGTTCCTACGCCAAAAAATATTAAAGTATCAGCACCAAAAAGCACTACTTCTGGAAATAAATTATCACTTGTTAATGATCGCGAAACATTATGTAAATGACCAAAAGCTAATGGAAACTGCTCATTAGTCCCACCTCCCA